>NC_140485.1:129859553-129939553 GCF_964271855.1 Acomys minous | reverse complement strand
CCAAAACACCATCTATACCTGCAGATGTCCCTGTCCTATTCCCATCGCCTCCCTCTCCTTCAGCCTCTATGACTTTGTGTCAATCAAAACCATCCTTAGGCTTCTAACACTATGACATCTTCTACAGTTTCCCTCCTTGACCACTCACAGGTGAAGGAAAATTGCTTTCAGGTTGAAAATAGTGAAGGACGAGCAAAACTAAGGGAGTACGCATCACATCTGCATCTGAAGGGGTATTGATTAGATTTGCTTCCATCATACGCACTCTGCACCAAAATCCTACAAAACTCCACTATCCCAGCCCACTGCACACAATCAGCTCCACCAGAAAGCAGTTTTAACTGAAACCCTGAACACAGAGGCTATGTCTTCTAAGTAGGAGGAAAAGACTGAAGAAGGTTTCCCTTCTCCTTCTGAGCTAAGGCAGAGCATGCCCACAGGGAAGATTTGAGTGCCACCTACTATCTCACTTGTCCTTGTGTGCTGTCAATGAGGGACAAAAGACATGAGTAGGAGGAAGAGACAGGGCTAGTAGCTAGTCTATTAAAGGAGAAAACACACTCTCTCCTAAGTTATGATTGTCATAGAAACGCATCAGTTCCTCTGCGGTTTGGAACACAAGAAGACAACTATTCCTGGTGGGCAATTAGATTCCTATTGATTTCAATAAGATGGGCTGATTTCAGATGGAAGTATAAGTTCCTTTCTTCTCTCACAGATAACTTTTATACTGTCAATGATAAATTCCCTCTCACGTTTTGGTTTCTGTTACTTAGTTTGTTTTCTGTTCGCTGTTTTAATTTTTTTAAAAAAAATTCTGTCCTAGATCTTTACACAATCTCAAAAGGTACATACTTATGCATGAATACTATTTCATGTGTTATTTGATTTGATACTTTTTACCAGATGGAATGGTCTCTCCCTGCACCCTTCTTTTCAGTGTGGTGGAATTCTCTCTTGCTCTGAGCTCAGATGTAGACTGACTTGGGAACACACATGACTCTCAATCTGTGCCTGCCTGTATACAAATCCAACCACACATGGTGCATTTAAGACCCAGGTAAGAGCCATAAAGACATGGCATCAGCCCTGTTAGCACTTTTTCATAGCTAGGCTATTAAATTTATTAATTAAAACAATTAAGATCTTATTTACTCTTCACAATCCTTTTTTTTTTTGCACAACTCATCTATGTGCCCGTCTACCTATCTATATGCTATTTGCTTTTTCAAGTCTTTTCAATAAGATCTTTATTTTCACTGCAGAAAGTGGTATTTTAGGCTTACTCATTTATGTTTTACTGTCAACATTTCAAACCCCTCCCAAGGGGAGAGAAACCACATTTGTTTCTATCACTTATGAAATAGTAAATTACTCAGATTCTCCCACAAAAGCGTTTCACACCTCATAGTTATTTATGCTCCGGAAGTAAAAAACCTGCCTTGGGACCACACATCCAGATCTCCTTTCTCCTCCTATACAAGCTCCATCTCTATTGCTTCCTCCTCCTGTGCCTTTTATCAGTCTTTCCAATTCGGAATTGAGACTTTTTTTTCTTCATGATATAGGGTAGGCATGTGGGGCCAGTTTCTAGCACAGAACCCACAGAATGAGAACACTGGCTGCACAAAGGAGCTCAGGCAAAGGAGTAGGCAGACTGAGTATAGCGGGCGTTGGTCAGCTTCTTGCCAGTCTGCGGGCAGCTGTCAATAGTATGAAAAAAGGGAAGACTAGAATAAACTCAGGATGCTAGATTAGAATTGTATTAATGTAAGCAAAGGGTGTGTGTGTGTGTGTGTGTGTGTGTGTGTGTGTGTGTGTGTGTGTGTGTGTGTGTGTATCCACACATTAGTCCATGTGTGCATGTGTCAGTGAGGGCATGCACAGGCTACAACACAGGTGTGTGAGAACAACTTTTGGCACTCCAACCTTTTGGGTTTCCAGACTTTTTGTTTTACACTGTTACCGGCCAAGCCATTCTCATGGGTCCTCAGTATTTATTTTGATGCACAAAGTTTCTTAGACTTGGCATCTGAGATTCTGGACACCCTGGCTTCTGTTTCTTTGACACGCTCCCATCACTCTTTGAAACATTCTCGTTCTCCAGACTCATCTTGCACATTCTCTCTTCCAGAAGTCGCTCCAAGCACCTCACATTCTTTTCAGTACCAGTGGGTAGTATTTATAAAACAAGACCAGGACACTAGGGGTACATGCTGCCACTGGAAGGCCATTGAGTCTGTCATTTTTCAGTGGATAAGTAGAAAATGTGTGAAAAATATATGCACCTGTGTGTGTGTGTGTGCATGTGTACATCCCCATACATACCCAGATATTGATATATCTGTCTGCTAAAAACTCTTTGCAGGACTAGGAGGTGGTTAAGTTGGTAAAATACTTTGGAAACCCAAAGACCCCTGTAAGGCAGCCAAGTGCAGTAACATATAGCTGTAATCTCAGCACTGGGGAGTCAGATACAGAAGGTTCCCCACGACTCCTCTGGCCAGCCAACCTCAGAGAGCTTCAGGTCAATGGAAAACTTAGTCTCAAAAATTAGAATGATGAATCCTGAGGAACAGTAGCCATGGTGTCCTCAGGCCTCTACCCACAATATTTATGTGCACACACACACACACCCTTTGTTTACATTAATACAATTACACACACACACAGTCATCATCATCATCATTTTTAAAACAAGCTTGAATAGCTAACACTTTGACAATCTTGGTCTAGTGAGATAACCTAACAGGTAAAGACACCTGCCATGAAGGCTTAGTGACCTGAGTTCAATCCCCCAGAATCCACATAAAGATCAAAGAAGAAAACTGACTCCAAAGTTGTCCTTTGATTGCCATACTCCAGTCATGACATGGACAACTCTCATACATACACTACTGCATGAACAAATAAGTGAATGAGGGAATGAATTAATTAATGGATGAATGAGTAAATGAATGAATGAATAAGGGAGTGAATAAATGAGTGGATGGATAGGTAGATAAATAAAATGATAAAATTGTATTATAGTCCATGAAAATAAGATTCCATCACTCTATCTTGACTAACTAAGCTAGAAAGAAAGGAAATAAGCATAAACCTTACAGTAGAATGCTAGGATTAATCCCTCAAGGGTGGAAAGGAAGAAGAGCAGAGTGCTCCTGTGTCAGGGACCGATCCTGTCAAAACTTATAGGCAAAGGGTAAACAGAGAGGGCAGGAGGAATAGAACATGTACCTCATGTTCAGTGCCTGAAAATATGACAGGTAAAAGATACAGTGCAAATTTAACTTCAGAACTTCATGAGGTCTGATCTCCTAACCTTCCTAGGAGTTTGACAACACCTGCCTAAGTTGTCACTAAGTAAATAGGAGGAACATAAGAGGCTCCTATTATCTTTCTCCTTCTGAGTCAATAGCTTTTCCAGTCCAATTGGAGTCAGTCTTGATGGCTTTTACAACTGGAAGAGGAATGAGGTAACCACAGGGCCTAGGTTCCTGACCCCATGGTAACTGCACCGTGATTATTTTGCTGGTTCATATTTGGTTCCACTGAGCAATGAGAGGGAATAGATCAGGAGCCCACAGAATCATTTTTACAGTCTCTTTTAGCATTTCAGACGCACTTGCTTAGAATCTCATTATCTCTGTGTACAGGATCATCCTTAGAATCCGGGCTGCTCTTCGGGCTGAAAGGCAGCCTGTGTTGAAATCTATTTCATCCTTTTGACAATGTCCTCCAAGTACCAATGCCATAGCAAGAAGGTGCCTTGCAGGACCCAGGAGGAGGTCTGCTTTAAAAAAACAAACAAACAAAAAAAAAAAACCCCAACCTCCTATGCACATAAAAATTCAGTAAGCATTAACCCTTCACTTCTCAGACCCAAACTCACTTATTTCTTTTAACAGAGGTCCCATAATACATACACTTTAAAAAAAAAAAAAACAAGCAAACAAACAAAAAATCCATCAAATTTAATTTTTCCTAACAGAGAAAACCAGAGGACATGAAGGATTACATATAGCATAAAGGGGTATAAATTAGAAGTACCTGGCACCTAAACTCGCAAAGGTAGGAAATGGCAGCCAATTCCATTTCCTTCATCGTCTCTCCCAATTGATTTTCCAAGATACGGTATATAAAGTTCAAGCACAGTATGAATGCTGACAAATATCTCGTTTGAGTGGACTCTGAGGCTGTTAAATTACTGTGCCAATCATACTTGGAACAACACAATCTTTCCTCAAATAGTGGAACATCGCTTGGAATAGCTCACATTTTTTTTTCTTAATATCTGGCAACAACTCTTTGAACTTGGCTACAAGCCTAAAACCTCCTTGCAATCACAGAAATTTGCCCTCAGGGTTAAAAGCCAGCCACCCACGTTCGAAACATTTATGTCTGAACCTGCAATTTGTTGGCCACCCACACGAGCTCATTAAAACACTGGAACCAAATTTGCTTTGCCAGCTTGATTGTCAAGGCCAAGAGCTCCATTTCTCACCCCGTGAGTTAGGGACAGAGGTCTCTCTCAAAGAACAAATGAAGGCCCTACTTTTTATTTTTATTCCCTTTACTGTGTAATGTCCAGCACCTGTCCACTCCATTGAAAAGTGAGATCAAAACAGGACTTAAACACATATCAAGAATGTCACTCATTATTGGTGTCACCCAAGTTTGGTAAATGAAATATAACCATTTATCTCAGTGGCCTAAGGCATATTCTCTACTTCAGGCTCAATGTTTCTTTATTTTAATCTTCCATTTTTGAGCTTCCTTTTGAAAGTTCTTGTGCCTGCTAGAAGCATGCTTCTGACTGCTTTTCTAAAGATCAAGTGTTCTGGGGAAGATTTTACCTGTTTTTGAGGAAACTGATGTAAATCTGGTGAATGTCCTACCTTTGGGTGTTTAAATGTTGAGTGAGCCCTTTAACAGATGATGGCCAACTTTCTTTAAAGGGTCAGATAGCAATATTTTTTGGCTTTGTGAGCCTTTCAGTCTGCACAGGCAGTCAACTTTGCCATTGAAACATGACAGAAACCACATTTCTATAATGAACCAAGGGCATGGCGGTGTTCCAATAAAGCTTTATTTACAGAAGCAAACCAAGGTTTGGCCTTGAAGCTGTAGTTCGTTCACTTCAATGTGTGCACTCCCTGGCTTTGTTGTCTAGTGAAAGCTAGCCTTTAGCAAAAACAGAAACAGAAACACTGGAACAGGGGTTTTGTCAGAGAAATCCACGTGGTACATTACACTGAACCCTCCTAGCATGTTTAAAGACCGTTCATTCATATTTCTTGGCTCTAATCCCACTTCTCTGAATCAGCTCCCACAGGGGTAAGGCGCAGAAACCTGCCTGCTTGCAAGCTTCCTGGTTAACCCCTACGGTGCCAATTTTAATTCTAGTATGCATGCACGTGTGTTGTACTTGTTCATGATGTGCAGACATGTAAATATGCAGGTGGAGATCAGAACTTGGCGTCCAGTGTCTTCTTCAATCACTCTTCTTTTTATTTTTATTTTTTTTAGCAGGGTCTCGCATTGAAACATGAGCTCATCAGTCTGGATAAACAAACCAATGAAATTCAGAGATCTCTCTATTTTCACCCCCTCAGGTCTATGGCTAGAGACATGTACCATGGCATCTGGGTTTTATAAGGGTTCTAGGAATCTGAACACAAGTCCTCTTCCTTACATGTTCTTACTGACCAAAGCATCTATCTGACAGATTTATTATCTTAAAGGCCATGGCTACAAGGAAATGTAGGAAGTAAAGCTCTGCATTTAATGGATGCTACAGTTTGATGATAGATCTACTGTGTGTGTATGTATGTGTGTGTGTGTGTGTGTGTGTGTATGTGTGTGTGTGTGCGCGCACATGTTTGCATGCATGCATACATGTGTGCTACAGTATGTATGTGGAGGTCAGATGACAACTTATGGGAATATGGGTCCTATGGTGGTTTATATAGGCATGGTCCCCGTAAGACCATGACTTTGAATACTTGGCCATAGGGAACTATTAGACACTATTAGGCATGGGGTCGCTGTGAGAATGGGCTTTGAGGTCTCCGAGGCTCAAGTTCTGCCCAGTGTGGTACACAGTCTCTCCTTGCTGCCTGCTGATCAAGCTGTAGAGCTCTCAGTTCCTTCAGCACCATGTCTGCCTGCACTCTGCCATGCTTCCCACCATGGTAATAGACTAAGTCAGCCTCAATGAAATGTTCTGTTATAAGAGTTGCCACAGTCATGGTGTCTCTTCACAGCAATAAAACCCTGACTAAGGCAGTCCTCAGGATGGAACTTAGGTCTCAGGCTTGGCAGCGGGTTCCTTTACTGCTGACTCCTTTGCAACCGTAGATGATGCCTTTATTGTGTAAATCTTGAGCTAAAAGAGAGATCCTCCCTCATCCCCAGGACCATTTACTACCTCAGAGATGAGTATAACATTCAGCTTAATTAAAATATGTATACAGTAAAATCAAGAAAAATGAAATGTTTCAGATCAGTGCATTGCTCAATCCTCATGAGAGAAGCTTCATGCAGCAAATGGTAATGAACACAGAAGCCACGTCTGGGCAATGTGTAGAGTGAAAGACTTTGGAGAACTCAGCCCTAAATGAGATGTCTTTACCAAACCCTTCCCTCAATAATCAGGGATCCATGTGGAAGAGACAGAAAGACTTAAGAACCAGAGGTGGTGGATGACTCCAGGGAAACAGCATCTTCCCGACACAGCGGGATGAGTGTACACGTGATCTCTCAGAGACGGTGATGGCACTCACAAGATGCACACAAACTCAAGGCAGACAAAAGCCAGGCATGGCAAGGGAGAAGTGGACACAAAGGCTCACCTCTAACCAGGAAGTTTTTAGCATCCGCTATTGCTGGAAGATGGCAAACAAGTTTTCTTCAATAGAGTAGCATTGGGTATTTATCAGACACACTCCAAGGTAGGGGTCCCATGCTCAGGAGGGGTTTGTCAATGCAAAACAGACTCAATGTTTTCTGTGTGCTTTGGCGGTGGTGGGGGGCACATACTTCTCCTTTTGGTTTTCTTGTGTTTTTTTTTTTTTTCTTGAGAGAGAGGGAGAGCGAAACAGTACAAGTTTGGGTGGGTAGAGAGGTAGGAAGGTTCCTGGAAGAGTTGGGGGAGGGGAAGAAATATGATAAAAAGGAATAATATGAAAAAATGTAAGCCAATTAAAACAAAGAAAGCATATTCTTTACATCCTTTTTTTCCCATATGAAAGCTCTGAAACTCAGCTCTGACTTCTTACCTATAAGCAGCAGCTGTAACACTTGTGTGCTCAAACCTTTCTACATGCACGTGGATGTGCTTGGTGGCATTCATTTGTTTTGCTCCGTTTGGCGTTGGTCTGTCTTTTATATTTCTGGGAATCAGTAGTACAGTGCCCACAGGCACTCACACGGAGTTCCCCTAACTCCGTAAGGCATTTGTCTTTGAAGCAATGCCCTCACCAGAGGTGACAAGGAGTTCTTCTTTTCACAGACTCTTTTCTTTCAGTGACACATGCTGGGTTTTTGAATGAGAGTGCCCCCCCCCCATATATGAACATCTGAATCTTTGGTCCCCTTAGGGTTAGGAAGTGTGGCCTTGTTGGAGGAGGCTTGTCATTGGGATGGGCTTTGAAGTTTCAAAAGTTCACACCATTCCTAAGCTAGGTCTCACCCCCTCCCTCTCCCTCTCTTCCCCTCTCTCCCCCTCCCTCTCTCCCTCCCTCCCTCCCTCCCTCCCTCCCTATTTTAGATAAGGTTGTAAGCTCTCAGCTTCTTCTCCAGTGTCATGCCTTCCCACCTGCTGCTATGTTCCCCATCATGGTAGTAATGGGCTCAGTATTCTGAAACTGTAAGCCTCTATAAACCCTTTCTTCTGTGACTTGCTTTGGTCATGGTGTGTTACCACATCAACCAAAAAAGTAACTAAGAGAGAAGCTGGTGCCAGGGAATGGGTTATTACCATGATGCATCTCTGGAGTAAAGTGGAAGATTTGGGGACCTTAGATTAGGAAAGCAGTTGAACACTATAAGCAGGGATTAAAGGGAAATCTTACTGGGGGCTTGGGAGACAATAGTGCTGAGAGCAATACAGATAATGGAAGCCCAGCTCAAGAGGTGTCAGAGGGGAACAATATTAGCAACTGGGCTGGACAGTATTCTTGTTATAATTTTGGCAAAAAAAAAATGTAGCTGACTTCTGACCTTGTTCTAAGAATCTGCCTATGGGTAAATTGAAAGGTTTGGGACTAATTTCATTGGCAAAAGGGATTTCAAGATAGCCTAGTTTTGACTGTGTCCTACGGTTATTAGTGATCACACTTATGTAGATCTACAATGAAAAAGAGCAAGTGGGGCAAAAAGAAACAAACTGTACAGTTTGAGGAGGAAAATGAGCACCAGAAAAGTTAATGTTGGAGCCAAGGCTTGTGCTGAAAAAGATAAGGAGACATAGAATAAAGAGAGTGGCACCCCCAGATCAAGAGCGCACCGGGCTAATCCTGTAACTTGTGAAAAGGAAACACCTAAAGAATTATCTGCTTTTAAAAAGAAGCAACAAACAAAAGCTTACCAAATGTAATTCAAGGAGAAGGCAACATTACATCCCAAGCAGGCAGTTGGACTTGGTAGCAGCAGCCATGTGGTTCAAGGTTATGAACGACAAAGGAGTAAGGAGGTTTTGGAAGATACCTTTCTCCACAGTTAAGAAAAGCACAGAGGCCAGGCATGTGGCAGGGGAATTCGTGCAAGGAGGCCTGAGAAGTCATTGCGTGAAGCTGTGAAAGTGATGCCTGGATTTCATTGGAGACCCTGGGATTTGAAGGGCAGAGCTGTCTGCCAGGGAAAGCTGCATAGAGGGCATGACAGAACCAGCCTAAGAGAGGAATGTGTATTGCAGTCAGCAAGCTGGAAGGGCAGAGACATCTAACCCTTTGGTGTTTGTTTGTTTGTTTGTTTGTTTGTTTGTTCTGGTTTCGTTGGTTTTTTGAGACCGGGTTTCTCTGTCTAGCCTTGGCTGTCTTGGACTCACTTTTTAGGACAGGCTAGCTTTGAACTCACAGAGATCCACCTACCTCTGCCTCCTGAGTGCTGGAATTACAGGTGTGTGCCACTGTGCCAGGCTATCTAAGCCCTTTGCAATTGGACACAGAGCTATAGGAGTTGAAGTTCACCTTGCTGGCCTTTAGTCTTACTTTGGTCCAGTATTTCCTCCCTTTGGAACAGTTACATATATTCTGTGCCAAGTTATATTAGAAGTATGCAATCTGCTTTATTTTGCAGGGGGTTACAATTAAGAGATTGCCTACAGTCCCTAGGAGACACTTTGGAATCTTAAACTGTCTTGAGACTGTGATGGGTTATGGGGACCTTTGAAGTCATGGGTTTACTTCTCTTGTCATTTCCAGAGATTTTTTTTAAAAGTGTGTAAGCCTATTTACATCTCAGCCAGCCACCCTCACAGAGCCACCCAACTGTCCAAAAGATGCACTGTAAAATGGCAGCACCTTGCAGGCCACGGACACGCTCCTGAAGAATTTGTGCTTTGGGAAGAATTTGTGCTTTAACATGAGAACTTTGCTATGGATGAATGGGTGAATGGATATAGATAATAGATATAAAATTTCATATATAAGCACTCTGTTTACATCATTGCTACCCCTTGCTCTTCCCCCCCCAACTCCTTTGTCTCCCCACCCCCTTTCAAATTCATGACCTCTTATTATATAATTATTATTGCTAGTTCATATATATATATATACACATATGTATGTATATAACCTATTGGGTCCAATTAGTGTTGCTTTGTGTGTGTGTGTGTGTGTGTGTGTGTGTGTGTGTGTGTGTGTGTGTGTGTGTTTTCAGGGCTGAGCATTCTGCACTGAAACCTATTAAGGGTTTGTCCCTGGATAAAAATGATTCTCTCTCCCTTACCTGCACCTCTCCATCTAGGGATGTGGCACACACAGTCTCCTCTCCCATGCACAGTGGCATGTTGACTGTTGCTGTCATTGGGCAGGTAACCATGTCATTGAGATTTCATAGGCGCAAGCATCCCTGCCGACATCCATTCCCATCCCTAGCTCTTAAGCAGTGGTGTGTCTTGAAGAAGGCAATTGAAAGGAGGCATTCGATATGGTAGAAGAAAAAAAACAGATTTAGCCTCAGCCCGTCACTGCTATCAAGTCAGCGGGGATCCAATCAGCAACCAAATTCTCCCACCCTGAGACTTCAGTACATACAGACAGCAAACTAAACCTGAAGGCAAGACTGTACTCAGGACAGAAACGAGAAGCACAAATACAAATGGTATCCCCGCACTCGAGCTCACGGTCCGCCGACCATAACTTCCCACTCTGCGTTCCTCTTTTTGTTTCTATGGGCTGAGTTTTCCTTCTGATCGACCCAATCTACATAATAGATGGCACTGATTTTTTTTTTAAAGTATGGAATATGAATGTTAAAATAAAAAAGAAGGGGGGTTCCCATGTGGCATATATTCTTTGCAAGGATGTGTCCAAGCAGAAACAGACAGGACCAACTCTGGCCCTTCAGCACCAGGGAAACCCAGCCTCCCCTGAATAAAGATGTCTGGAGAATGCAAGTCCCTCTGACCCTGTCTTGCCTCTGATTCTGAAAAGTTTCCTGGTGGGTAAGGGAAAGTGAAGACAACAATTGAGAATCTAGGTGCTTTAAATCATTTTTATCTGCCCCCACCCCTAACCCCCGCCTCTCTCTTTTGGGGGCCTACAAACAACAGCAGTCAAGTGTCTGGTTCTGGCATAGCCAGGAGCTGAACAGATCACCCTCAGGGTTAAGGACTCGGGGCTGTAACCCTGGTGTTCCACGCAGTCCAGGTACCAGGCATCCTAAATCTGCAAGAATTTCTTGCTCAAAGGCCCTTTTGGAATGGTAGGGGGTGGGGGGGTAGGGGTGGGGGGGTAGGGGTGGGGGTGGGGGTGGGGTAGTGGTGATGTGCTTTAATACTATTAAAGGCTAGAAGCTTTTCTTTACCTCTGCAAACTGGCGTGCCCTTACAAGAAGGCAGAATGGAAGAGCTTCCTTTTAAATCAAACGCCTTCTATAGGTACTCTGGCAGTCCTTCTAAGCCCTCCAAGGAGGAAGGGCAGACCACCCACACACACTGAGGTTTTTCGTTCAGTATACTCCTTCAGCCTGTGAAAGGTGGCCCTTCCCACATGCTCCCGGCACAGGTGGCTCCACCAGCCCATGGTGGCCAGGACTTCATTATAAATGCAGACCCTGTCAGTAGAAGGACCAGAGCTCTGTCCTTACTACCCCATCACTTAAGCTGATGGGTGGCAATTACCGAGCACCCACAACATGGTAGGCGCTGTAAAGTTTATTAAGTTTTGAAATGATGGAAAGTGAATCCTGTAAATGGACCCAGGTGGATTTCTCGAAAAGGTAAACAAGATATTTTTTTTAACAGACATGAAATGAATCTGCTATATTTTCCTCTCACACAAATACTAAATGGGTAGAAGCCGAGGTCACAAAACATACAAGTATTCATTTGTAAGACATTAAGTTAGTTTAGCTGGCTGTAGAAAAGCTTTACCGATTGCAGGGCATGGAACAGTCCTTCAGTGCACTGGTTAAAAGTCAGTTTCCCTCAGGAAATGGTAAAGGCAGCACAGGAATGGCTGGGCACACATAGTGGCCAAGGTACTTGACAACTGAGATCTCTTTCATTAAAGGAACTATTAATGACAGTGGTTCTTACTAGGTTAGCGGCAGCCTGCGTGGGCTAGTTTATGAAAGCCAGACTCAAAATTCAAAATGAAATGATTCTGGTTGATGATAGAACTCAGAAATTTCTCTCTTTTGGTCTTCTCCAAATTATAGCTGACAGTGGGCATGTTTTTAGAAATGTCCTTTTTAATATATACATATTAAAAACAAAAATAATTACACAAAATCTAGCATTGCATAATGTAAACATATATATGCATACACCCCATATATATTCTTGAAATAAACAAAATGGAAAACTATTAAGTTGCTAGTCTATATAATGTGGTAATTCTCTATGAAAATGCTACGACAAAAGACTTGCCTTCCCATTCATCCATAACCATTTGAGGAAAGACACTTGTAACAAGGAGTCAAAGGTGAACCCACAATCCCTGCCCTCTGCCATTCACACTCAAGTGCAGTTTCTTCCCCAGGGTACCAGGGTTGGTCCCCACTGAGCAATAGAGCATGCAGAAGTGATGATGGTTTAGTGCTCTCAAGATTAAGCTGTGAGAACACATGGCTTCCATGAGAGAATTCTATGCATGTGTATATATGGAATTCCACACGTGAATTCCTGTGTGTAGAAGTGAGGTTGGATGCGATGCAATGCATATGTAGAAGTCTAAGGACACCCTCAGATGATGCTTCTCACCTTCAACTTTGAAACGAGGCATCTTCTGCTGTTTTCCCACTGTATACACCAGGCTACATGGCCTGTGGGCTTCTGGGGATGCTCCTGCCTACAGATCCTGTGTCTCTGAAGAAATGCTGGGATCACAGAAGCTCTAGTTACTCATGCTGCTTTACACAGGATCTGAAAATTCGAACTCAGGTCTTCACACTTGCAAAGCAAGCACTTTTACCCACTGAGCCATCTCACCAGGCCACAGTGCTGCTCTTTCTCACTCTGGCGCCACCCTTTTCTCGTCACATACTCTGAAGGAAGGCAGCTACAGGGTCCAGGGCAGCCCAGTGGAAGAGTTTACAGGACCAGAAATAAAACCCCCTGCCAGCTTTCATGGGAGCAAAGATGGGAGTGGATCCTCAAACCACTGTGGAGCCCTCAGATGAGACTGCAGACCAATGACACATTTACAGCCTCGAGAGAGGCTGAGGAGGAGCCAAGGCAGGCATGGATTTCCTACCTCAGACTCAGTATAAGGTAAACCATGTGGTTGGCTTCAAGGCGCTGCATTTGGGAGATTAAATAACCTGCTCGAGCTGCAAATCAATACAGTGTAGTCATAAGTTAACAGGTCATAACTGCCAACCAGCTAAGCTAATCTGAATGCATTACCTTGATGAACAGCATTTGTGTGTCTCTCCTAGAAAGGTATATATAAAATGACTTGAAACAAAACGAATCTACACTTCTGTCCTGCTTCAGGCACATGCAGACCTGGGTTATTCCCAATCCTGGACAGAGAGGCTTCTTTTTGCAGTGGGCAGCGAGCAATGGAGAGATGTCACACTGTCACGGTGCTGCCAATAAGAGACTGAGCACCCAGGCCCTTTTAGGGAAGTTTATATGATGCCTACTACCGTCAAGGCTCAGGGATCATCTTAGAAAAGAAGGTATAGTAGTAAAAGCTAGAGAATCAAGAGAAATGATGTAACATCCTGTCTTCTGGACAAGACATGACTAATGTAATTGTGCACAATACCTACACACACACACACACACGCACACGCACACGCACACGCACACACACACACACACACATCCCAGGCAAAACCCAACCATAGATGGGGTAAAAAGATCCCCCAGGCCCCACCCCCTACTGAGGGGCTATTGGCAGTGGATAATTGCTGGGGGAAACAGAATTATTCTTTTCTGAGGATGTGGCCACGGACAGGTTTGCAGACTCCAGCGATGGCCCCTTACCCATCATATATGGACAGTAGAAGCTAGATGTAGTGACTTATGAAGAATATATGAGACATAGAATTGAAAGAGGATTTGGGGGATGGGGAAGATGAAGAGGGGGAAATAGGGAATATATATGAAATTTCATTGTATACTTATATGAAATTCTCAAAAAGAAAGAAAGAAAGAAAGAAAGAAAGAAAGAAAGAAAGAAAGAAAATAAACCAGATGCATGCTTGTAATCAACGCCTTTGGGATGCTGAGGTAGCTGAAGCCTGCCAGCCTGGACTATATGCAAGACCCTGTGGGAAGAAAATATACATCTTCTCAAAGATCACTCCCTACAGTCATTTAAATTATATAGAACTATATAAAAATTAAACAATCTCGGTGTGCACATAAATTCTCTACTTAATACAAGTGGTGGGTGCTCACGACATAAAGATAAAGGAACTTGGCTTAACATTTTATCTGAGGAAGGAAATTCACGAGTTCTCACTTAATGAGAGAAACGATTTCTCTTTGTTAATGAACTGATTTTTCCCTACGAACAACTATGGTAGAGACACAGAGACTGTAAATTATCTCTGTAAGTGTGCAGTGGTCTCCTCTGCCCGTCTCCTCCTTCCCCTTGAATGGGGCTAGTGTTAATGACCTTGCCTCTTAGTAAGAGAACACACTGAAATCAAGATTTTGTGGCTTTTAAGAGTGTACAAAACAAGGTCACACAATTCTACTTGTTTTCCTAGGGACACTCATTCTGGGGAAAACTCTCCATATGTAAGTAATTTGAGTATTTAAATGCTGGGAAGAGCACATGTCAGCAGCAATAGCTAGCCATGTACGTGAGCCACCTATGACGTCCCGGTGCACCATGGGTGACTTGTACACCCTGCCTCAGTGACTCCCAAATGAGAACTGCCGAGCTGAAGTCAAATGCTGAAGCCACAAAATCTCAAGCAAAACAAGTTCCTTTCATATCACTGTTTTAGGCAACGCTGGGCAATAAGGAGACAGGAACAAGCTTGACTGTGAAGTTGGTGACTCTGGGACTCACAGACTTTGCTGTGTGACACTGAGCAATGGTGTCTTTCATCCTTTTCATCTGGGCCGAATGTGGGGTGGCTTCATTCAACAGGATATAGCACAAGGAATGGCATCCTGGATTCAAGCTTAGGCCGCCCCTTCATTCCCTTTGTTCTGGCCACTGGTAGAACACAAAGGTAGGCTCATCAAAGTTTAAAAAAAAAAGATAGAGGTGAACAGAGTTGTCCTGGCAAAGCCAGCCAACCAGGTAGGAGGTCACAACATATGAATGAGACCCCGACCAGAACTGTCCAGCTGACACACAAGTCATGAGTAATAATGGACAAAGAGGCATTTGGGGGTGTCTTCTTGCCCTAAGACTCATTGATGGATATGAACTGGACATGGTGACTCATGCCTGTAATCCCTGCACTTAGGAGGGAGAAGATGGAGAACCAGGAGACCAAGTCATCCTCAGCTACATAGCCAGCTTAAGACCAGCCTGGGCTATATGAGACTCTGCCCCACAAAGTAAAAAGCTAAAGACACTCTTCCTCTTCCTCCTCCTCCTTGTCCTCCTCCTCCTCCTCTTCCTCTTCTGTGTCCTTTTTAAAAATGCATATGAGCTTTTATGGGTGTTTGTCACATGGCATTATTGTGGCAACAGATAGCTAATTCAACAATAATGAAAGGTGATGCTTTTAATAAACTGGGTATCTTTTATACCACTTTAAAATGCCAGTTTGCAAGAGCTTAGTGGTGCTATGTGTGTAGACTTTTAGGATGCTTCGCAGAGAATTAGTATACAACACTCTCAGCTTTGTTTGGACTGAGTCTATAACTTAGCTGATGACCTGTGACTTAAAGTATAACTATGTATCTGTGATCTATCTATCTATCTATCTATCTATCTATCTATCTATCTATCACCTATATATATCTATATAGGATTCTATCATCTATCATTTTATTTATTTAACCTCTATTTGTTCATCCATTACCCACCTATCATCTATCTATCTTTCTATCCAATCACCTACCTACCTACCTATCTTTAATTCTATATACCTATTAGCTACACACACACACACACACACACACACACACACACACACACACACACACACATGAGCATGTGGAGGAGAGTGCTGGTTGGCATTAGGTTCGCCACCACTGTGTGATGTTGGGAGCGACAATTTGATGGAGCCTTTAGAATCGGTTTTCCTTCCCGGCGATACACCCTGTTGCAGTGCCTTTTGGTCCCGCATAGAGAAGATAGGGCTGAGCCTACTTCCCAAACTTCCAAGGTTAGAACTACCCTGGCACTGACTTTGACCCTGCTGTTGCTTACCAAAAGGGCAGAAAGGTTCAGACATAACCAAATAGCAGGGTTGCAAAAGTAATTTTCCTAATAATAGCCATCCCATAATTATACGCACAACTGTTCACCAAACCACTGAAAAGATCTATTTAAGTAATAGAGATGAAAACTCTACATATAATACACATTACTCATGAGAAGAGCCAAGCACAAACACTATTTACACCAGTTCGCATAATGGCCCACTACTGAGGCCAACAGTAAACCGTATAATGAAGTCTAGAGAGGATGCTTGCTGGAATCATATTTTTGGCCTTTATTCTAATCTTGAGCCATGGCAGCTTACCAAAAATTTCCAAAGGCCACTATAATTCTAAGCAGGTCAAAAATACATCATGAGCCAGTCCACCCTCATCATAACCTTTTGACCCCAAGATCAAGATGGCCAATACCATGGTCAATATTCTGGTCAGAGTTCAAGAGGTTTGATATCCAAGCTAAAGTCTAGCTACTGTTTTCTCAGAAGTCTAGCTACTAATTTAACTTACTGGAGCCCTAAAATTGACCCTGAAAATACCCCTCTCACCTCTCCCCTCCCTCAACTCTCTGCACTGTACAGTATAGGGTTTAAACAAAAAGGCAGCACATCTGTGAGTCTGAGAATGAAGTGTGGGGCTGGACAAAGAGGCATCTGGGATTTTGTGTCATCTTAGGACTCATTGATGTATATGAATGGAAAAGGTGTTTGGAATCATGCCAACAAATAACCTTGCTGGAAACAGCAACACCCCAGTAGAGCATACCTATTCCTCACTTTCCTTTTTAAAACTCCATTTCCTGAGTTCCTTGTCTGCTGGGGCTACAGTCAGCAGCAGGTGATGGGTATCCTCTGCCATGTGGGGTTAAAAGAAAAACAAGAAGACCCACAGAATC
The DNA here is from genome assembly GCF_964271855.1 of Acomys minous. Lineage (NCBI taxonomy): Eukaryota > Metazoa > Chordata > Mammalia > Rodentia > Muridae > Acomys > Acomys minous. The sequence continues at coordinate 129,922,628 of NC_140485.1, read as the reverse complement.
AGTATCCTTGTTTTGTAGAGTCCACAGAATGTGGAGGCAAAGGGCAACAAAGTAAACTGGATTCCCAGGAGCATTAGAGCCTGTGGTGGAAAAGAAGACCTTTCACTTTTGACCCTTTGCCATGCAGAACCACAGGGTCAGCGGTTACAAAGGCAGTTGAACAGAAAGTGCTCTTGATTTCAACAAGCTTGGCGTGGGTCAGTTAGCGCCTTCAAGATCCCCAAATGTAGCAGGTGTCTACCCCAAACTGTGTCACTCTTCCCCAGGCAGACCCCTGCTGACTCCTTCTAAGACACTCTGAGGACGATGGTAGAGGCCCCAGCAAGCTATTCATGGTGCCACTGCTGAGGTTCTCTGCATATGCTCATGTGCACGTCAGGGCAGGCACAAATACAGAGGCTATCAGTGTATCAGTTAGCTCAGGCTGCTATAACAAAACATCACAGGATGGTTGGCTTTGACAGCAAGCATTTACTGCTCAAGGTTCTCAATCCTGGAAATCCCCAAAGCCTGATGAGAGCTGGTGTCCTGGCATACAGTCAGTCGCATGAAAGCTGATTTCATCCCACAATGGGGGCGCCATCTAAGCCTACTTCCTAATGTCTCACCTGCTAACACCATCATAGTGGGAGGTGGGACACAAATGTTCAACCCACACAAATGACTCAAAACCCTCCACATTCCAAACCTCTTGTAACCCGATCAAAAGTCACCTGCTTCTAAAGAAAGGCAAGAAATCTGTTGTCTTTCCATACCTGACTGATTTGACCCAGGACAAACACAGTATGAGCCACAATACCCTCCAAGTCACCTGCCCTCCCCAACCCAGATAAAGATGGCTCCACCTCCACTCACTGGCTGACCACATCCAAGCCTTCTTCCCCTGGGGAAAGACTCGGGAGGAGGATCCCGCGCTGGGTGTACAATATAAAAACTTACTTCAGAGAAAAGTCAAGGCTTGTGTGTAAGGCTACCGGAATAAGACGTGTGGTACTCACACTGCTCCCAAAGCTAGGGACAGAGTGAGTGGATGAGAAGTGTGACATTCCCAAGAAGATGCTGATCACAAACACCAAGAGCCCTCAGGCTACAGGCAGCACCTTTTTAGGCAGACACACCTCTGATGCTCTGTGGTCCTGCCCTGGATACTACAGTTGCTTACATACAAGGCCTGGCCCCGTTCTGACAGTACAGGCCTGGCACACGTCATTCTCACTTTCCCACCAGCTCCGGCCATCCATTGCCCAGGTAAGACGTCATCCACTGGGGTTTATTACACAGCTATGAATTCCAGGGTGTGTCTCACAGGTCCTCTCTGGGTGTTTTCTCCTCTGAAAGACAGTGAATGCAGGGGCTCTCTTCACAATCCCATTTCCAGAATCTACCCCACAGCACTGATGTTCACAGCCAACCTCTTCCTTGATTAAGGCACTTAACCAGGATGCTGGCGCCTGCGCACTGCACACCTCACAAGCCCTTACAGGCCTTGTTCACCAACATGAAAGCATTTCCTAATCCTTCTTCTTGCCCTGCCTCAACACCCCAGTCAGAGAAACCTGTTGCTATATCTGTCCTTGTATAATATCCTGTCTAATCCTGACTTTCCTTGGGTGACTTCATCTTGCTGTTCTAGCCCCAGGATCCCCACGCCTAATCTGCACCCCAATCTTCCAGAAGGAAGAAAGGTTAGAAAATAAACTAGGAAACTCCAACTTCTTTCTCCTAATTGCCTTACCACGCTCCTCTCCCCTGCAAAAGCAGCAAAAGCCAAGGCAACTGCCAATGGTCACATGACTGGTTCTTTAACAGGGATGGAAACCACCGTCCTTGGACCCATGTGGCTTCCTTCACTCACTGATGGCCAACTAAGGCCTCATGAGGGCAGAGGTGTGAGGAGAATGCTGACTCTCTCCATCCCTCAGAGGTAATGTAACACAGGCTCCTGTCAGAGACAGGCAGCCAGCCACTCCCTGGAATGATCTGCCTGCTCCATCAGTGAGAGCCAGTGCTTATAGACAATGAGGCTTTGGTCAGATCTGTAACAGAAGGATTTTCTAGAAATCCTCCCTCATCTAACAGCTTTCTCCGTTGGTCCTGTCTGTCCCTGAGAACTCCAAGCCTGAGTTGCTTCCATTATACGGGGGTTACCAGGGGAAAACAAAGGAACATGAACTCGCCATGTACGCAGAAGGTCAACCCTTTGCCCTTATGGTTTTAAATCTAAGCTCTAGTAGCAGTCCCTTGAAAAATAATGTAAACCTCTGGGCCATTGCTTAAAGATGGGTCTCACTGGAGCAGGCCCACAGCACAAAGATGAACCAAACTTCAGGGCTGTGTCAGGGAAGATCCCTATTGCTTTGATGAAACACCACGACTGAAAAGCAAGTCAGGGAGGAAAGGGTTTATTTGGCTCCCCCTTCCATATTGCTGTTCATCCGGACAGGAACTCAAACAGGGCAGAGACCTGGAGGCAGGAGCTGATGTGGAGGCCATGGACAGGTGCTGCTTCCTGGCTTGCTCCTCATGGCTTGCTCAGCCTGCTTTCTTATAGAACCCAGAGCCACCAGCCCAGGCTTGGCACCACCCACCATGGGATGGGCCCTCCCCCATCAATCACTAATTGAGAAAATGCCCTACAGCTGGATCTTACGGAGACATCTTCTCCACCGAGGTTCCGTCCTCGCAGGGTTTGCACGTCAAGTAGACATTAAGACTAGCCAACACAAGGGTTCTCCTCAAAATTCGACTCAAATCAACCTGGTTCTTATTGTAAAAATAGTATAACATCGCTGCTCCCAGGCCAAGCAGCAATTACACCAAAAACACAGACAAGAGGAAAATGTGTCTCTTGGATTTATCAAAATGCTAGCTGGGCCTGCACGGAAATTGTTGCTCCCAGTTCCTGTAAACTTGCAGCCTCATCTTTTTTTTCTCCTCCTTGAATAAGTTCTAGAACATCGATAAGGACAAGGAGGAAAGAACTAGAGTTGCTGAAGAAAGTCTAAGGAGCAATTCTGCAGTTCGAATCCCCACTTTCTGGCTCCATACACTTTCCTCAGAGATAAGAAAGGAAGAACTAACAAGTAGTTTAGTTTAAACAGGCCCTCTAACCTCCCTGGTAACCTGGGCGCTGAGAGCAGCCATCACTTTTCAAGATACAAACACAGAAATCTGAAATGCATGATTTGAAGGAATTTAAAAAAAAAAAGTTTTGCAAAGTGAAATCTTAAGACCTGTATTCTAAAGTGTTAGAAAATTAGATCCTCTTCGGGTACCAATAGCCTTAACTATACATACTCCTCTACGCAGCCGTATTCCAAAAGCTCCCATCTCCACTTTCATCTTCCATTACAGCTGAATGGCTTTTACAATACTGGGTTTCAAGACAAGTTCCTCTTTTTATTTGATGATATTTTTACTGCATACCTTTTAGGGGAAAAAATGTTTTTTCCAGGATTGAGGGCTTTTTCCAGTTGACTCTGGAAAGTTCTCTCAGAATGAAGGCTGCAGGGAGCTTATTCACTTCCTATTCTTTTCCCAATTAACATGATTTACAGAGGTTTCTACACAAGATAGCAAACAGTGAAATAGTTCTTCTTTGGAATCCCTTGAAGACATTTACATAAACACCCAAATTGCATAACAGCTCTGGCATAGTGAACGAAATCCTTCAAAAATGAAATGAGAAATAGACAAAAAGTCTCCAGGGTGGACAGTTTCTGGTCCTTAACTATAAAAAATGGTCTTTCATATATATATATATATATATATATATATATATATGTTTATGTGAACCCTCAGAGAATTTTGTCCATGTGGAATTTTTTTTTTTATAAAAAATGCGGATCATACAGAAATAAGAGCTATTTGGGAAATGATTATGTAAAAAAATTTACAATTTTATTTATTTGCAAATATATTTTATGATCCACACTGATGCATACATAAACAGCCAGCATACTGAAAACATGAATACTAATTAAATCTTCATATATTTCCAATTATTTGCTTTACAAATCTGAACTCAGATTCCAAAATTATATGAGACTGTCTACATTCCCAGCATATTATACTTGCAATAAATCTTAGGGTCAATGCTTTTAGCATACCTTAGGAAAAAATTTTTATAATGTGGTAGCTGTGATATTGCCCTCCAAAATATTCCCAGAAAGCCTCTCATTTAGGGATGACATGCAGTGATATCACAGACATTATATGCATGGTTAGCACAGGGCTTTTGTTATCTGAGCCTTGCAAACACATACAGCATGTGTGACATTGTAGTCACCGGTGATGGTCCAGCAACAGGTGGATGAGGGGCTTACAAGGCCTTGGAGATGTATTTGCAAACACACACACACAGAGAGAAAGAGAGAGAGAGAGAGAGAGAGAGAGAGAGAGAGAGAGAGAGAGAGAGAGAGAGAGAGAGAGAGAGCAGGACAACAGAGATGGGGAGACAGTAGGAAGGGGATCCTTTAGAAGGGATCATTTTACAGGGATATCAAAAGATGAGGACTTGCTTTCACTTTTGAAACTGGGTCATGACACTGTGCAACACATTGTAAAAAACCACTTCATCTGACCCCTTCAGAATGGCTCAGGGCTTCACATAGCCTTTTCTTGAGTAGTAGGAGAAATGTGTCAAGTGAGGCACTAGCTCTGTCTTTTGCTCCTGGATCTCACTTATCTGTTTTCATTTATTTATTCAACAAACTTTGATTGGAATCCTTATTTACCAGACCATTGTAAGCCCTGGCATTACATGAGAACAAAATCAAAGAATTCTCCACCTCGTAGAGTATACAGCAAGTGTTTGGGGAAGTGCTTAGAAAGGTTTAATAGCAATTGAACTCTATCAAGAATTCAGGGACTAAGGGGAAAAAAGAATTAAGGAACTAGAAGGAAGATTCCCTGAGATCTGAAAGACAAAGAGTAGTTAAGTAAGGAAACAGGGCCGTCCTACAGCAGGTTCTGATATGTAAAAGCCTGAGAAAGCGCAAAGTCAAAGTCAAGATGGCCCATGTGGGCAGGACACCAGATAGTAGACTATAGAGATGCAGGCATAGCCTGCCTCTTCAGCCATGTTGTTGTTACAAATGTCATGGGAAGGCCGTTGGGTCAATTTCAGAGCTGGGAGGTTTTATCTAGTTTCCATTTTGAAAGATCCACTCTGGTGCTAGCCTAGAGAGCATCTGGCCAGAATGATAAATAAGAGGTAAACTAAGAGACGGTTATAATAGCCCAGAAGAGAGATGACGATTACAGCTTGCCTTATAGGATCGACAGCAAAGTTGGACTCAGTTCTCATGCAAGATGCACTAATGACAAGTTGTGTATAATATTATTGTTCGCCGTGATACTCAAATATGAGCCTGGACTTTAGCCAACCTGGAGAGAATCTGTCTTCGGAGTGTCTCAGGAATGGTTCAGAAGCAGCCATCCAAAATCCTCAGCTGGATACAAAGTTTCTCCCCTTCCTGGCAGGAGGAGAGTGGAAATGGATGGAGAAGGACAAGAATGAGAGAGGAGCTTTTTTCCCCCCGGAGCTATGAATCTGCAAAGCGCCTACCCTCTAGAGAGCAGAGTCATATCAAGCAAATGCATCAATCTGTGGGTCTCCTGACTCCCCAGACTCTTCCACCAGAACCTCAGTCCCTGTCGCACAATTTGTGGCAAGTGTGCAGTCTCTAGCGATGATGAAAATGAGGATAACAGTGGATTTGCATATCACCATCATCATAATACGAAATGGCGGCCACTTAAAGAGTCTTAGAGCGAGTGATGTTCAGTCTCTGTAGAGCGCTCACTTTGTAGTAAATGAGGCAAAGGAAACTTGGAGACAGAGTCAGAACCTGTCTAGCAAAGCCCTGAAAGTGCCCTCCTCTGGGGCCGCCACTGTGTGTCATTCACGCTCTGAGATCCCTGTCACAGTTTCAGCCTTCTTGGGACTCCCTTCATGTCCATGAATTTCTTGATGCCTCTTCCTATTCATAAAACCCAGGACGACCTATAAGCATGTCCTCCATCTTGGCCCTCCATCCTCAGCACCTACGAAATCTACCCAGAGTTCACAGGCAACCAAAACTGTGTATATCAAGCAGTGAGACAGCTCAGCCAGTAAAGGCAACCACTGATACCATCTTCAATTTCCTTCTTCAGAGACTTGAAGGTTTTTTTTCATACAAGTCTTTCACTTGCTTGCTTAGAGTTACACCTAGATACTTTGTATTACTTGGCACGATTGTCATTTGTATACAGGAGGGCTACTGACTTTGAGTTGATTTTGTATCCAGCCACTTTGCTGAAGGTGTTTATCAGCTGTAGGAGTTCTCTGGTGGAATTTTGGGTAGTCATTTATGTACACCATCATAATCATCTGTGAATGGGATAATTTGACTTCTTCCTTTCTGATATGGATTCCCTTAATCTCCTTTTGTTGTCTTATTGCTCTAGCTAGAACTTTAAGTACTATATTGAAGATGTTATCAGAAGATGGAAAGATTCCCCTTGTTCATGGATCGATTGGGAGACTTAACATAGTAAAAATGGCCATCTTACCAAAAGCAATTTACAGATTCAATACAATCCCTATCAAAATACCTATACAACTTTTTTAAAGACCTTGAAAGATCAATTCTCAACTTCATATGGAAAAACAAAAGCCCCAGAATAGCTAAAATAATCCTGTACAATAAAAGATCTTCCAGAGGAATCTCCATCCCTGATCTCAAGCTGTACTATAGAGCAACAGTAATTAAAACAGCATGATGCTCTCATAGCAATAGGCAGGTTGATCAATGGAATGGGATTGAAGACCCAGAAATAAATCCAAACACATATGGGCACTTGGTTTTTGACAAAGATGCCAAATCTATACACTGGAAAAAGGATAACATCTTCAACAAATGGTGCTGGTTTAACTGGATGTCTACATGTAGAAAAAATGCAAATAGATCCATATTTATCACCTTGCACATAACTCAAGTCCAGGTGGATTAATGACTTCAATATAAAACCAAAGACACTAAATCTGTTAGGAGAAAAAGTGGGATACACCCTTGAACTCATTGGCACAGAAGACAACTTCCTGAACAGAACACCAACAGCCCAGGCTCTAATGTCAATAATTAATAAATAGGATCTCATGAGGCTGAGAAGCTTCTGTAAGGCAGAGGACACTGTCAACAGAACAGAATGGGAAAAGATATTCACCAGCCCTACATAAGAAAAAGGGCTAATATCCAAAATATATAAAGAACTCAAGAAATTAAACACCACAAAACCAAATAAGCCAATTAAGAAATGGGGTTCAGAGCTAAACAGAGAACTCTCAACAGAGAAACATCAAATGGCTGAGAAACATTTAGAGAAATGCTCAACATCCTTAGTCAGCAGAGAAACGCAAATCAAAATGACTCTGAGATTCCATCTTATACTCATCAGAATAGTTAAGATCAAAAACTCAAGTGGCACCTACATGCTGGCAAGGATGTGGAGAAAGAGGAACACTCCTTCATTGCTGGTTGGAGTGCAAACTTGTACAACCACTCTAGTGTTGTCTCAGAAAATTGGGAATAGGGCTTCTCAATATTCAGCTATCCCACTCATTGAAATACACCCAAAAGATGTTCTACCACAAGGACATTTGCTCAACTATGTTCATAGCAGCCTTATTCGTAATAGCCAGAATCTGGAAACAACCTAGACGTCCCTCAGTCAAATGGTACATTTACACTATAGAATACCACTCAGCTACTAAAAAGAAGAAAATCTTGAAATTTGCAGACAAATGGATGGAACTAGAAATGATCATCCTGAGTGAGTTAACCCAGACCCAGAAAGACACACATGGTATATACTCACTTTATAATTAGATACTAGCCCAACATGGACATCCTCTCAGAGTCTTCACTCAGTGAGGGATTGGGGCAGACGCTGGGACTTGCTATTGGGACTGGAGGAGAGAGTGGTATGAGAGAATGGGGAGACAGAAGGACCCAGAGAGTATAGGAACCCTACAAGAAGACAATCAAGGCTGGTGGATCTGGACCCAGGGGAGCCTGCACAAACTGCTGTACCAACCAAGGACAATGCACGCAATAAACCTAGAGCCCCTATTCAGATCTAACCAATGGATAGCACATTCTCCACAGTTGTGTGGAGAGCAGGAACTGACTCTGACATGAACTCTGGTGCCCTCTATTTGACTACTTCCCTTTGGTGTCAAGGCCTGGTGGCACTCAGAGGAAGGGTAAGCAGGCTAACAGGATGAGACCTGATAGGCTGTAATCATATGGTGGGGGAGGAGGTCCCCTTCTGTCACAGACCTAGGGGAGGGGAATAGGGTGAAAGCGGGGGGGGGGGGGAGATACAGGTGAGGGGATAACAATCAGGATGTAATCTGAATAAATTATTTAAAAAATAAAAAAAAATTAAAATGCAACCAACCACTGCATAGATTGATGGGATGAGTTCAAGCCTTAATTCACACATGGTGGAAGGAGAAAGTCAACTGACTCCTGAAGACTGGGCACTGACTCCATATGTGCACTGGGCCTGCGCGTGTGCGCGTGTGCGCATGCGCGCGCGTACACACACACACACACACACACACACACACACACACACAGAGAGAGAGAGAGGGGTGGGGAGGCAGAGACAGAGAGAAAGAGAGAGCGCATATAAATACATTTAATTAAATTCTCTGTAATTCAGATGACACACAGGAAGTACACGAACACAGGTCTAAAAGTGATCTCTATAGCCGTGAGTCTTTAATTTCTAACCTGGTTGGTCCCAATCACCTTTTCTACTCACATTGTTCTACCTAGACACACCAAATTCAAGCTTCCATTGTGATGAATTGTTATGAATATTAATCTGATTCATAAAATTGGTAAGGCGGCAGGTACCCTTCCACCAGCTAGCTCCCCCAATTAACTACAAGGAGAGACTACGATTCATTTAATAGGCTGAGTGCAGAGCTGGGCATAAAGTCTAATCAACACCCCATGACAAATCTATCGTCCTCCCAGCCACCATCCCCAACACTTGCATTTACAGTCTTCTCTGGCATAGGCTCTTTCTCGTCATCCCTCCTGGACCTCCCCTCCTCATGGGCCAAATTATTTCTCCTCCCTCTTTTTCTTCCCCTCACTGGAAATGGATATCCCACCTTATTCTCTGGCTGGGCAGTTTTATTGGCAAAGCAGAGAATGAATGGTGGGCATATTTGCCCAAACTTGAGACAGGGGACTCATTACAATGCCATGTCAGGACTGCAGACAACTGGTGGGAGGGATAGAGAGCCAGCATTTGAGAACTAGGGCAGAACTTTACACTGTGCACAGTAACAATATGCCAACACCACCAAGTCTCAAAATCATTCCTGCATTATGTTGTTGTAGGTTTAAAAAAAATAAAATAAAATAAGATACTAGAAAATCAGGTGATTTCAAAAATATGACAGGTAGTTTACTATTGACTTATGTGTTTATTGAATTCTATTTTTTTATGTAGTTGATGACTAGAACTGGACTGAGAAGGGAAAAGCATTATGATGATGTACGTGGGAATCTGGATGTACTTGTGTCATGATGGAGCAACTGGCAGCTCTGGCAGTCTGTGTTCATGTGAGCTGAAGTCAGCAGCCTGCAAAGGATCCTGGGTACCTCATTGTTCCTGTGCATTACAGGCTACTTTCAAGGCAAAACATGTTTTCTTGTAAAACTTTTTAGTATGGGAAGAAGTCTATGAGGTGCTATGCCCCCAGTCTTCTTACAGTAAGGAAAGCTGAGACCCTGAGATGCAGTCACTGTGGCAAAACCTGAAAACCTGAGCTGTTTTTTTAACCCAGATCTTCAAACTTTACCTTCCATTTCTTCAACCTGATACTTATCTGAACAATCTGACAGTGTTCCTGCTATAAAGCACCTACAAGGGTTGGGTAAGACACAATGAACATCACTTTACAATCCTGGTTGAGCTCAGAGGTAGTATGGGATGTGCCCAGTGGCCATAAAAAACATGGGAACTGAGTGACAAGCAAGTATTGACGTAATGGAAGTCCAGGAGAATGAAGGTATAAAAGCTAGGCGTAAGCTATAGTAAAGGAGGGTTTGCTTTGTTGAGCAACTTCTTGTGGAGCTCCTGTTTCCTCCAGGCCCTTCTATTCTTTCTCAGATTCTTCCACAAGACTCCCTGCATTCTGCCCAGTGTTCGGCTGTGAGTGGCAGCATCTGTTTGGAACCACTGATGGGTGGAGCCATTCAGAGGAGAGCTATGCTAGGTTCCCGTCTGCAAGCACAGCTAACTTGGGCTGGGTGGGGGGCTTTCAGGAAACGGATGCACCAACCAAGGACCATGCATGGACTGGACCTAGGCCCCCTACACAGATGAAGCCGATGGGCAGCTTGTTCCTCATGTGGATGCCCTGGAAGTGGGAAAGGGCGCCGTCTCTGACATGGACTCTGGTGCCTGCTTTTCCATCACTTCCCCCTAGGGCTGCCTCAGCAGGCCACAGGGGAAGAAGAATCACTCAGTCCTGATTTGACTTGATGTGCTGGGGAGGGTTGGTAGGGAGAGCTCTCCTTATCTGAGGAGTAGGGAAGGGGACCAGGGATGGAGGGAGAGTGGGGCTGGGAGGAGAGGAGGCGGGGGCCGTGATCAGGGTGTAAAGTGGATGAATATATAAATAATTTTAAAAAATAGTAGAGGTTGATAATGGTCTCACAAGTGGGGTGAACTGAGAACTATCAGGGCACAAATCTCAGTTCGTTTTCTGATGCTATGACAGAAAACTGCACAGAATGAGTAACTTTAGAAACAGTTGTGATGACTGATTTCAGTAGTCTACTTGATAAGATTTAGAATAACCAGGGGGTCAGGCCTCTATGCCTGTAGGGGATAATCCTGGTTAGGTTAATTGAGGTGGAAAGATGCCACCACTGCGGGTAGCACCATTCCCTGGGTTAGGGTACAGAGGAGAAAGGGAGCTGAGCAGGAGCATTCATTCCCCTCTGCATTTTGACTATGCATTCAGTGTGACCAGCTATGGCCTCCCTATCACAATGGATGGGACCCTCAAACTGAGAGCCAAAAGAAGCCCTGTCTTCACTGGTTACTTCTGTCAAGTTATTTCCTCGCAGCAACAGAAAAGTAACTAAGACAACAGGCAGATGTTTTGCTTAGCTTAGTGTTTATTCATGAGCTACAAAGTCAAGGATCCAGGGACCCCTATCTTGATGAGGACCTTCTTCCTGCTCCATACCATGATGGAAGATAGAAGGACAAAAATATTGGGTAGGGGGCATGGGGGCAAGCAATTGAGCCCATAGCCTGAATCCATCTTGCAGCGCCTTTTTCAGTTGGTATCAAGCTGATTATTCACAACGGTAGACCTAAACAACCCCACTAAGATCTACCCCTCAACACCGTTTCTTCATTTCATGTGCGCCTTTTTTGAGCATACACATTAAAATCATGACATCACATAAAATGGAAATGTTCATAGGGCCTCTATATACTGTGCAGAGATGCCCTCTCGAATATGGACTTTGTATAGACAAAGAGAAAACACTAAAAAAAAAAATTCATAGTTGGGAATCTAACTTCCATTTGGCTTTTCAAAGATAAAGTCTACTCTACCACCGAGTCTAAGTACCCTTGTGATAAGCAATTAGCATATGTGGTTTCACATCAAAGATATCTAGAGCACCAGACAAAAAACAACTAGGAACTCTGCAGAGAAACACCCTTAACCAGACCAGAATGGTTCCCACTGAGATGGTTGACTGAAGACAAGCTCACAGTCAATACTACATGATAACCAACAGAGGGGCTCTACCACAAATCTATCTGTAGACACAATAAATAACAAAAGCAGATCCTCATACACTCCTGGTATCATTGCTACTATGTAAAGTGCAGAAAACGACACAGGGAAGATAGCTTCTCTTTGACCTACCCAGAGTTCATGGAAATACAAGCCACAGTCTATTGTGTTATGATAAAGATCTGGCCAACCACTCCAAACAAATTTCTCTTTAAATTTGGCTTTAAGGGGGACATGAACATGGCCTTCCAATTCCTAAAATTAGAATTTACCAATATCTCTCTTGTAAAATTAAGCACAGGCCTAGCCAGAAGAAAGCAGGTGGAATTGTTTTCTTCTCGAATTCCCTTAGGGTTTTAGGCATCCGTGAGGGTTCCTCTAGAGCCACATGTCTCAGTCAGTGTTCCAAAAAGGGAAAAAATAATAATAATTCTCATCTGCAAATGTTATGCAATCATTGGCTGTAATAAGGAGGGGGTGGGGGCAGGGTAGGAGGCCACACTGTTTGCCAACCAAAACAGCAACTAGACTAGAAAAACCCAACTGCTTTGTATCTGGCAGTCTCTCTGAGTGAATCAGTCACAAAGGCTGCAAATAACCCTTGCAGAAATCCTAAGTGGCCGTTGTAAACAAATAATATTTATTCCTCTTAATGGCAGTGGAGGCCTCAGGCAATAAATAACCCGGTCTTGTACTATGAGACAAGGTGTTTCCTACGTCAGACTTAGAACTGGACCCTTAGATAAGTAAGAGGGAAAAAGCCTTCTCTTTCAGGGCATAAAAATCATGCTTGGACAGATTTCAATGGCTTTTCTTAATGAAGGACAATAGGTTGGGGGAGGGTCAAAAATTATGAGTGGAACATGGAGAGGATAAAGAAGGCGTTCTGTTGGTGGCCCAGGCCTGTGTCAAGCCACACCTGATGGTGTTTCATAAGTAACTTCATAAAATTTGTAGGAAGCTGGCTTACAGACAATATCTAAGGTGAGAAAGCCCTGCAAATGGCCCCATAATGGCTCAGCATTCTGACCACAGAGACAAAGCTCTCATATTCTACATCTCATCCAGTGGGGTCTGATTTCAATGCCAAGTGTGTTTTATATTGACACATGACAGAGGCAGACAGAGTCACCCTGCTACCTCCTTCCAACTCTACTTCACACATGAGACCCCAAATATATCACAACCACCATTACCACCCACCAAAAGTTTATAAGCTCCGCTTGGCATACAAACAAAATAAAACGTGCATGTTGTGACTTTCTAGTACCTTCTGGTGACAGCCAGAATAGAAATAGATATTGGATAAGAGGAAAACAAACAGAAGAGAAGAGGAGGGAAGCCATGAAGAAGAAGGAGGAGGAGGAGGAGGAGGGGGGAGATGAGATGACAGAGGGGAAGAAAAAAAGTCGGGGAGAAGAAAAAAATTAGGGAGAGGAAAAGAGGAGAGAAAGAATGAAGGAGACATAAAGTGCAGAGAAGACATACAAGATGTTTTCTGGAATAGCAAGAGCAGGAAGAGTGGCAGAGCAGTACCACTCAGGGGCCAGCCACTCCTACAGCTCCTCCAGACTGACTTTTTCAGCTGGAGTCTAGCCTTTGACCACTCTGGGTAATGGCTGTGTCACGTGGCTGGCCCAGGTGAAAGACAGCCCCAAATTACCTTGGCTATTAGGGAGCCATAGGTCCACAGGGCAGACAGGACTCATACAGAAGCCCAGCGCAAGGTGAGAGGTGGCACGTATCACTGTGGCAGTAGAGGCTGAGTATTATGGGCAATCAGAAGAAGAAGTGGCTCCTGACTGGGACAGAAAAAGAATGTAAGAGGAAGAATGAAGAAACTCACAAGAGCAGAGGGCAGTGCAGGGGCCCTGCGGGTTGAGGGCAGCCTTCATTTCCTGGGGTCTCAAACACGGCCGCCTCCACTCCTACCAAAGAAGTCTGAGCACATGACTGTGCCAAGTTTGACCTTGACTTGAGCGGTCTACCTCAACATAGCTTCTGTGGCTTTTGCCATCGCCACGCACTCTATACGCCGAGCACACACTGATCCTGCTATTCACCCATCAGGGCAGGAGGGAAGAATGCATGAACATCAGTTTTCATGAAACAAGCATGTAGAGAAAGAGCCAGTGTATTGGCAGGGGCCCCAGGATGCCACGTCTGGTTTCCTTGAGAGGATTATTATCACACTTAAAATGCTTATTTCCTTCACAGCCCTTTAACTGACTTCAGTCATAAAACTTACCTGCAATTATCAAGAAATGTTCCTGTGTTGTTAAGCAGAATCCCACCCATAAGTACAAAGATAGGTTTGTTGAAACAAGGACAAAGGCCCAGCTTACCCCATCATGAAGTGATTTGAAACTCGCCATCAATGTCGTCTTGAGTTGGGACCGTCTCACAGAGCCACTGGCCCTGTGTGGCAATGGGAATATCAGTACGATTACCCCACTAGAGCCACCTGCGGCGGCCTACCCAAGATTACAAGAACCATAAATACAGATTCGCCTGGTGCTGACCTATGCAGGTGTTGTTAAGAGCCAACCTTCTGTTCTCCTTATAATAAGCTACATCTGCAAATGAAGCCAAAATGAACGACCGTTATCATCTTAACTGGTCCACAATGATGTGGAAGATTGAAGGAGTCAAAATCATTACATGAACATTCATCACACCTGACATAGCAGTTACACAAATCAAGCTCAAGGCACGCTTTTATAGCTCCATTAGATTGTAAAAATATATAATCTAAGCAGAGGCAGAATATTTTAGAGTGGAAGAAACCACAGGCTCCGGCCAGACCTGCACCCATTCCACACCCCGAGTGAAGAAGTTATTCTACCAAGGCTGTAGGTGTTGCTGCGTTGGGTTTTCTTTTATTTGGGGGGGGGGGGGTGCAATCTGTTTGTTTTTTAAATGTCTCTGGATAAAATACAGAGGGAGAGGACTTTCTTTTCTTTTTTCCTTTCTTTCTTTCTCACAAGTAGTAGAGAAAACCCTTTGAAGACCTAGAATTTTGAGCCCTGCCCAAAATCTACCACTTAAGAAAACAATCTCACACCAAGTCCAAGGATTTAGACAAGGGGGTGCTTTGTGTCACAAATCAGAAGCATATTCACAATATACAGGAGCAGGGCTGGAAGGGGGGCAGCCTTCCAAGCTAAGCAGGCAGAAGGACCTAGTGTCTGCTGGAGAGATCCCAGGGAACCACTGACCACCAACAACCTGAGTGCACTCCAACACTGACAACACAGCCTGCTTCCTCCAGACCACGCCTCGTCCCCACCCAACTCACTCACATTTCTTATTATATTGCGACCTTCTGAAATTCAGCTTTCCTTTACCCCCCTCCCCCGCAAAAAAGTGTTACAAATCACGTTACATAAAATCCAACAAATGGTTCATTGCAATTTGACCCGAAACAGAAGTTGAGAAACTGCAGGTTGGCGAGGCTTTGCATCAACAACCAGTGCCCTTTAATACTGAAAAACACTGTGAGCCAGCGCTGTATTTAAGATGACAGACAGCCTTTCCTCAGGATGTGGAGCAGACTTGAAAGAGAACTGTGGAACCATATTCTTAAGCCACGAGTGCTCAAACAGAAAGGGGTTTCAAAACACAGGCATGTGCACAGTGGTATGTGGAGTGTGGCGGAGTGATTTCCACTCTGTATTATTAGCTATGCCAGTTATTCATGAGCCACAAATAAAAGGCCCTCCACACCAAGTTCATCTGATGCTCTGATGGTTGGTGCCTGCCCAGAGGTGGACAGATAGATGCTCAGACCCTAGATCTGAACAAGCAACCTGCATGAAGCATCTCCTGCAAGTGGGCCTCGCCATCTTCCAGAAGTCCTCAATATGTTCGAAGTGCTGGAATAGCCCACTATTAAAAAATAAAAAATAAAATTAAGTCACCTCCAGGATGGAGAAATCTCCTAGCAGTGCCATCATTTATAGGATGGTTCTGATTTGTTTTGTTTTCCCAGACTGTCTTAGCATGGTTTTCACTTTAAAGACAAAGTTCCTTATAAATACATTTGTTGGAATTTTAAAAGTAGGATATTTTCATTGTTCAAGTAATGCACTTATTAGAAGAAATAGTTTGCAGCTGTTAATTACCAGGTACAAAAAAAAATTTATAGCGACTCTGAGAAAGGACACACCATCACCCTAAAAAGAATACACAGATGAGTTCTTAGGATTTTCTGGACTCTCTGGTTGATATTTATATATTGGCTACTTTCTGCATTGTTGTGACAAGACACTTAGCAGACGCAATTTAACAGAGGAATGATTTCTCTTGGCTTATGGTCTCAGAGAGCGCAGTCCAACACTGTAGGGAAGGCACAGCCACAGAAGTAGACAGGATGGAGCATGAGGTAGGTGATGACATCATAGCCTCTGAGAGCTAGATCAGAACTGGATTTGTATGATCTTCAAAGGCTGGCCCTCAGTGCCCCCTACCCCACCGGAGGCTCTACTGTCTCCTAATACAGCTGAGGAGCAAATGCCAGAACATGAGTATGTGGGGGACAGATTCAAACTGGAACAGTATTCGACTTAAGCCACAACTCTAACAGGGGTAAAAAGTATTTCCAATACACCACCACCCGATAACCTAGGAAGGGTCAAGGTATCCTTGGTAAATCTTGTGGTCAAAGCTTTTTGAAACACAGAGGAAGAAGTATAGAGTTGCAAGTATGAGTTATAGAGTTGGAAGCATGAGTTGGTCCAAACACTTTGGAAAACTGAACAGCATCTTGTAACCAGCATCTCTTACCCTGGGTACCTCCCGATAGCAAAATGTATTGACACCAGTAAAAGCATGCTTACAGAGGCATTATCTAGGACAGCAACTAACTGTGAACAAACTACTCTCCGGTGCTCTAGAAGGAATGGTGAAAAGGTGTTGTAGTCACAGGGCTAAGGGTGTAGCAAAGGAGGCACGCAGGAAGCCCTGCATACAATCCTAATGCAGTGCATAAACCAAGAGGGATCGCACACATCTGCAATCTCAGCATTTAGGAGGTGGAGGCATGGATGCAAAGTTTAAGGTCATTCTCTGCTACAGAGCAAGTCATGGCCAGCCTGAAATACATACATGGGTTTTGAAATTGGGGGGAGAGGGGGGCGTGGTATGTTCCAAAAGATGCCATTGAGTAACTACAGCCAACATAGCAGCGTACATGACTCACAAACGTAATAGTGGGCAGAAGCAGCCATGAATCCAGAAGGACATACGATTTCAATCTTACAAAGCTCCAAGCCGTGCAGTAACTTCCCTAGTGAGAGGTGAGAGGGCAGGCAAGGAGGCATAGTAACTTACAGATGGCACAAAAGGCTTCTGGAATTCTAACATGAGTATTTTCTATCCTCAGTGGGCACGTGACTAGAGCATGTTGCTTATTTGCACAAATCACACTCAGTACATTCCTGTGTAGTAACTTTTTAAAAATTTATTATAAAAATAACTTTTATGAGATGTTGAGTGTAAAGAAAATATTAACAAGGGAAAAAAATTTGGATTTGCAGATAGAGATCACTCCCCATTGCCACAGACTCATTTCCAACTTTATATCAGAAATTGTCTCCCATCATTAAATAGTCCTCTACAGCATGTTTTCAACGCCTGTATCACACAACCTGTAACATGTGCACAATGAATTATTTAGCCAAGAGTGCTTTGCTAGACATTCGCTTTGTAATGAGTCATTAAGACCAACCGTGTAAACAATCATAGAGATCTTTAACCACATCAAAGGATTATTTTCTTAAGACAAATTCCCTAAAGAATGTCTGACTCAAAAGATATGCAAATAATTAACTACCAGGAAGGAGGCCTACAAATTTGCATTTCCAACAACTGTGTTTGAGAGTTCCTATTCATAGAAGATTAATTTTTGACAAGAACATACAGTAAAAGATAGTTCAAATGATGTTGCATCAAACACTGGGTAGCGCCATACACAGAGCAATTATTAAACAGAGCCTTAAATATAAAGAGGTTGAATAGAAAATTTATGATAAAACTGAAAAGTCCGGGGGCTAGAGAGATGGCTAAAGTATTTGCTATTCTCACAGAAGACCTGGGTTTGATGCCCAGCACTCACTTGGTAGCTCACAACTATCTGTAACTCCAGTTTCAAGGGATCCGGCACTCCCTTGTGACCTCCGTGGGGACCAGCTATGCAGATGGTACACATGCATATGTATATGTGGGCAAAACACCCATACAACATAAACTCTTTAGGGGCTGAAGAGCACTTGTTGCTCTTGCCAAGGACCTGGATTTGATTCCCAGTGCTCACATGGTGGCTCCCAACTCTTTATAGCTTCAGGTTCTGAGAACCAGACACATCCTTCTGACCTCTGAGAGCATCAGGCATTTGTGTGGTACATATACATACATGTAGGAAAAATATAGAAAGAAAGAAAGAGAGAGAGAGAGAGAGAGAGAGAGAGAGAGAGAGAGAGAGAACAAAAAATATGTATTAAAAAATAAATAAAACTTAGGTGGGCATGGTGACACATGCCTTTAATCCCAGCTCTTGGGGAGTCAGAGGCAGGTGGATCTTTGTGAGTTCAAGGCCAGCCTGGTGTAAAAAGCCAGTCCAGGACAGTCAAGACTCACATAGAAACCCTGTCTCAAAAAAAAAAAACCTGACTAAATAAACAAATACATTATTTGAAACAAACAAACAAACCTGGAAAGCCCGGCTCCCTGTGACAGTGTTTTGCCAAAAATGAGACTGATGTGTGTGATTATTTTACATAAAGAATGAAATGTTGGCTTAAATATGTGACACTGTAATGCTGAGAAAATCTTCAACCATTCTCAAAGCTGACCAATATATTTATCTTATAGCTGTAAATGCTAAGAATGTCATATCACATAAGTGTATGCTGCAAAACAGTAGGAACATGTGATGGCCATTTCAGAAGTGAGTAAGAGTTCTGACAAAAACCCCAAGCCAAAATCATTTAATGATTTTTAATAACAATCAAGTCAGCAGCTCAAATTCAAACATTCGAAACACGATCTAAAGATATATTACTTTGATGCATGTCGAGGAATGACAATAGGAAAGCTATCAAAAGTCGTTTTCTGTACTGTGTGCCTTTTAGTGCAGAAAGCTGTGTACATGCAGCGAGATCACTGCAGGTGTAACAGATTACAATCTCAAATGTAAGCCGAGGTGTTCCAGGCACTGTCCTTGGCTGCATAGCATGGCTACATGCCCAGTTCAGAACCAAGGCTGCAGGGCAGTTGCATGATAAAACACAGGTGAGCGCTGTTAGGAACACTTGCAATTCATTACACATTTGACTTTGAACTCAGCTCCATAGCTACATCTTCCAAAACATTTTTACAAGCTTTCTGTGACCCTCCCACATCCAAGGACAAGACTCCATGCAGGATTGTGACTCAAGGTTTAAGGCTGTACTCTGGGACAGTAATCAAACACACTACGTACATTTATGAAATTGGCGAGGAGAGAAATTAATCAGGAAAAGAAGCTATGCTCTAAGTCATCAGCAATTAATTCTAAAATGCTGAGAATGTGTGAGATTTGCAAGGCAGTAAGTGAGAGCCATCTTCTGTGAGATACTTGGCAAACACATACACACACACACACACACACAGAGAGGGGGGGGGGAAACACAGACTCCTCCCTTATCACTGCTCTAGACAGAGACAAAATGAGGAATTTGCTATTTTCACCCCAAGCAGAAACAAAATCTAGGGCCAACAGTCTGAGACCCAGAACGACAACAATGTTCCTTTAATCCTTAAATATTTTCCCCCACAGCACGTAGTTGTCAGTACTGTCACCAACAGAACCTCCTTTCCCTGGAATATAGAAATACTGATTTGAGTCAATCCTATTGTGAATGTAAATAATGGAAAATAAATACAAGTAATTAGAAATATAGGCAACACAAGTACATGTAACCACATCATAGTTTTAATATGGAAAGTTGCTAATATGGAAAGTGAAACATTGGCTTCACGCCTTAGGAAAATATTATGGAGGTGTTGCATTTAAATCTGACTTCAGCTCTGTCTCTGGGACCACACTCCCTCATCCACTGAGCAGGGTTTATCAACCTTAGCACCTACTGATATTTGGGGCTAGCAAGCTCATTGCTTGTTGTAGAGAATTACCCAATACCTTGTACCACATGTCACAGCACCCATGGCACGTGCCCATGGGATGCCAGTAATTGTTCCAGATAGGGCCAAACGTCCCCAGTAAACAAAGTGGTTCTGTATTGTAGGAATCAGAATTGGGAGGCTGAAGAAGCATCCGGTCCAAGAAGATGTTGGTCCAAATTCAGCAACTGGGCTCACTGGGTATGCTGGCCACCTAGGCTCACTGGACATGTTTATCTTCAGCTTGTGTATAGACCCAGCATGCCACTTGGGTACCATCCATCAGGGTGTGAGGAAAGCAGGGGAGGATACAGAGAGGAAAAAAATGGGCTGCAAAGCATCTGCATCAGATGCCTCAGTGCTCACTGCGGATCTTGCAACCAGGAGAGCCCCGCAGAGTTGTTCCAGAATGGGCTAAGAGGATCAGGCCTCTCTATGCCCACACCAGACGGGAGGGTTTCTGAAGAAAGAGATACAACCTTAACTTGAGGAAGAGCATGGGGCACAGCACTCACAGGCTGAAGCTGTAGGAAGCACCCTGCACCAGACACCATACTGTGCTGGAGAAAGGACAGAGAGCACAAGAGTCTCCACTCACCAGGAGCTTTCATCAACAGAAAATACAGGCAAGGTAGGAATGAGGTTAGTGTGTGACGTGCTTCCGGAGGTAACTGTCCACGCATTCATGGTCTGTAGCTCTAGGACGGCTGTCAATGTATACTCGGGGAATTTGTTTCACTACAAACCTAAAATCTGAAACTGTCTTATGGATGGATAAAAACCACAATAGCAAAAGAAGGTTTCCTGGGGGAACATTGAAAAAGCTAAAATACCTTGAAATCTTTATGCCTTTAACTTGTGGAAGTGCCTGCTTGTGAGTCTCTGTTAGCAAGATATTTCTGTGTTGCATTTTCCTCTTCTTGAGTCAATTATCAAAGACACTTATAAAATGTGTTTATGTAGGGACTGGAGTTTTGGCTTGGAGTAGTTGTTCTTGCAGAGGACCCAGGTTCAGTTCCAAGTACCCACATGGCAGCTCACAACAGTCTATAACACCAGTTCCAGATGATCCGATGCCTTCTCCGGACATCTGTGGACATCGGGCATGTGTACATGCATACAGGCAGGCAAACACTCTACACATAAGAATAGAGCAAGCAAATCTTAAGGGCGTTTAAAAATACTCTGAACACATGCGATGCTTGTGCGTCTTTGTGGTAGTGTGAACGGAAGCTGTAGGTCAATGGTATGTGTCTTCCTCAATCATTTTCCATTTTGCTTTTGAGACAACAAAAGCATCTCTGCCTCTGTCTCTGTCTCTGTCTCTCTCTCTCTCTGTCTCTTCCCTGTCTGTCTCTCTCCCTGTCTGTCTCTCTCCTGTCTCTCTCCTGTCTCTCTCCTGTCTCTCTCTCTCTCTCTCTCTCTCTCTCTCTCTCTCTCTCTCTCTCTCTCTCTCTCTCTCTCTCTCTCTCTCTGTCTCTCTGGAGTTCACACACTGCTGAGGCTGGTGCCCAGCAAGGTTCAGAGATCCTCTCGTACCTACTTCCCTAACGCTGGTGTTACAGAAATGCGCCACGACACTGAGCTTTTTACCAGGAAACTGCTGAACTGAACTCAGATCTTCTGAGCAGCAAGTACTTTACTGGCTGAGTCAACCCCCAAAACATTTAAAAATACTTCTGAGAAGCTGGTGTGTGTGTGTGTGTGTGTGTGTGTGTGTGTGTGTGTGTGTGCGCGCGCGCGCGCACGTGCGCATGCATGTGTAATATCTATGTGATACTCAAAAGGATGACCTCAACAATACAGTTTTCATATAAAATATTCTACTAGCTATAGATTCCAAGTCATTAAGTTTGGTGTGTGGCTAAGTTCTATACGTCTATATGTCTGAAAAAAAAATACAGGTCAGACTTGCACTGCTAATTCATAGGCTACATGTTGAGTCTCTAGTTTCTACATCATTCAGGTCAAATGGTTAGTAAGGTTCAGATGGAAAAAAATTAACCATCCAGGAAAGAAAAAGAAATGTGAGGAAAATATTGCACTGAGGACCAGGTCATTTAAGCTATGGTCTCAGCCCAAAGCAAACCCTATTAAAAACCTTTCAAGGCAGAGGAGAGAGCTCAGTAATTGAGGGAGCTTGCTGCACTCCCTGAGCACCCCAGCACCCATGTTGGACAGCTCTATGAGTAAGTGCTTGTCTTGCAAGGGCTAGGATGTGAGCTGCAATCCCCAGAGCCCACGTGAAGCCAAGCACCATGACGCACATCTGAGATCCCAGTGCTCCTGTGCTAAGGTAGAAGGGGGTGACAGGAAAATCTCTGGAAGCCTGTGGGCCAGCTAGCCTGTTATATGCAATGATGAACAACAAAAGAGAGAGACACACACATACCCCCCAGACAAAGTAGAAGCAGAGGTTGTTCTCTGACTACATATACGCAGAAAATAAGAAAAAGACTAAAAACCATTCATCACATCAAAGATACTTTCTTCAGTATTAAGCATGATGCCTTGGACCCAAGTAGGTACCACTAGTTGGCAGGCAGTACGCAGCTACATGGACTCTGGATATATTATTTACAACATAAATACCACAAAACAAGCACTGAATAACATTACTCCATGTGAAAATGAGCCAGCCCTTAACCACATCATTTCCATGAACTGAACGGCCATTCACAACCGTCCACTTCAAATGTCAGAGCCCAGCGTTTAAGTGAAAATGATTTTTGACAGACGTCATGTTGATGAGCCGGTTCCTGAGGGTTTTAACAAAGGAGTAACAGTTGATTTCAAATGCTGGACAAACACAGTTAAAGCCCAAAGTGGTGGAGTTTCCTTTGAGCATTTTATTCTAGGTCCCTGGCCCCATGCCAAGATGTTATCTCTTTTTTTTAAAAGAGCCCTGAAGATGTGTTACAAATGAGTAGATTGGGTCACGTTTTTATCACTGTCATCCAGAGTGGATGTGTCAGAACCCTCGGAGGGTGAAGAGTAGCCTGTGTGAGCGGCTCCCTGTTAGACCCAGGCAGAACTGTAAGCAGGGAGTGACGCCGTACTAACATTTCCTAAAGCAAACTCCAATGTATTAAGATGATTCTCTTACACAATAGCGTTTCTTCAAAGAGCTCATACCTACATTATTTAAACACTCAACAGAGTTTATCTTGATTAATAATTCACTAAAGGTGTAGGTCATTTTTTTTTTAGTCAAACAATCTATTTTTGAAAACTGATCTAAAATTTAAGGTGTCAATTTGTTTCAAAATAGTGAAACAAGAAAAAAAAATATTCACGAGTATTTACAAATGAAACAAGGAAAATTCACAGATGTGGTACTAGTGGCTTTGATAATAATTTTCAGAGGTGTTATCATTTTAACTATAAATACTTACAAGAGGGATATTTACATTAAGCTAAAAGGTCTTAAGCATTTTGTCACGATTGTATTGTATATTTTTTAAGCTGGCGCCATTTTTTTTATTTTTTGGTCCCAATAAGACAAAAGATTTGTTAAATTTCCCTTTACATAAAAAGCAAATTCTCTTCCTCTATATCTATGTCAGATCAATCCATGCATTTCCTATAATAAAGGATCAATAATATGTGTAATCTAAGGAACAGAGTTATCATTTTTTCCCTATGGGTTTTCTACATCATCATTACTACTCAAATGTTTAAGAACTGTCTATGAAAGAGAGGCAAAATAATTTTTAAAACCTTATTCTTCGGAGCTAGACTCAACAGTGAGCACTGGCTCCTCTCCCACAGGATCCAAGTTTGATTCCCAGCACCCACACAACAGCCCACAGCCGTCTATAACAATGGTTCTGGGTTGGTATATGTAAGTGCGGCACACTCAGAGGCCAGGGGGTGGTGGCTGGATCCCCTGGAGCTGGAGTGACAGGCCCTTGTGAGCCACTCAACACGGGTGCTGGAAACGAAAGCACTGTGCTCTGCGAGTGCAACAGCCCATAACCTTAAGCACCAGTTCGCATCTCCAACTCCTGCATGGCAATGTCTTGAATTCCCTTCCAAATGACTGTGTTAGTTTGCTTCGATTTTAAAGGTATTTTACTATAAACTTTCTACCCCTTTACTGGAAATTCAGTACCATACTTTCGGGATACAGACTATGCAAACAAACAGAGAATGTCAAGTTCCTGACCATTCTGCATAAATAGAAATGCGTCCTCTTTTTAGAAATTGTTTCCTGTGTATACTCGTTGCTCATGACTCTGTGCTTTATAAGGACATTTCCGTACAGTTACACATTGTATGCTGAGCCTACATACACACGTGTACACACGTGAGGTGTGACACACACCAGGAAAGATCCTGACATAAGGCTTCTGGTGATGGAAATGCATCTGTGCTCTTTAGAGTAGGTTAAGAATTCCTGGATCACACTCCACTGTTAATGGGTCTTTCAGACTTCATTACTAAGACAGTAGTCAAAACAAAATACAGCTTTACCATAGGCTATTGATTTCACCTGCCATAATACAATACTAGCAAGCTTCTACTTCTTCACTCACTCACTCATTCATTCACTCACTCACCCATTCATTCATTCATTCTTTCTTTCTTTCTTTCAATCCTCACTACTCACTGTGCACCCATCAAGTAGCAAGTACTGTGTTTTGAGTCTTTCCCATGGGCTACTCAGACTGCAATCCAGCATATGATTTTTTTAAACTAGCCTGTCTATGAACCAAGATGTCAACTGAGTGACATGGCCTTCCAATAAGTAGCACAGCTTGCTGTTGGAAGTTGGTGGTATCTCAGATGGCATCATGGCTTGAATGGAAATGCCCCCCATAGACCAATAGGGAATGGAGTTATCGGAGGTGTGGCCTTATTGGAGTAAGTGTGACCTTGTTGGAGGAAGTAGGTCACAGGGAGTGGGGCTTTGGCATTTCAGAAGCTCACGTCAGACCTAAAGGTTGCTCTCTATTCCTGCTTCCTTCTAATCCAGATGCACAACTCTCAGCTACCTCTCCAGGACCACGTCTGCCGCCACGCCGCCATGCTTCCCACCATGACAATAATGGACTAAACCTCCTAACTGTGAGCCAGCCCCAGTTAAATGTTTTGCTTTATAAGAGTTGTTGTGGTCACGCTGTCTCTTCAGAGCAATAGAAACCCTAACTAAGACAGATGAGATGAAAACAGACAAAGGGCACTAAGCCTTCTTTGAAGGAGCTGTTATTTCTTCCACAGTTCCTTTTCAAGAGATTTCATTTCAGAATAAAGAACATCACAGTTTGGAGTTAGCACATCTTTAAAATCTCTAATAATTTGATAACCTCTATCTTTTAAGAGACACACTTCCAGACTCAGATTAAGAATCACTTTATCTCTAATTAAAACTCAATGTCTCTTTTCAATTATTTTTAGTCTTGCCTTTTTTTAAATCTAAGTTAAGTGGAGCTGGTGTGAAATTTCTGTATGGAATGACAATATATTGTTTCTTTTATAAAGTACTTATGTACAATCGTCTGTATTCAAAATTGTGAAGGATAAGTTGGTACCTGTGACGGTGACTGTGTGATACGGGAAAAGTATGGAGGGTTGTTGGCCTTAGGGAGGATGTCATGGATCTTTCTACATTTAGAGCAGCTTATCTGACAATGAAGACATCATTAGCCTTGCGCCTTTATCATCCTTGTAAAACAGAGTTGGTGATTCTCTATCCAGCCTCCTAAGGGCAAACACACCCAACAAAGCAGAGGATCTTGCTACCACACAGATGGCAGGCTCATTCAGAAGGCTGGGAGGACATGCTTGAGTTTTTTCCAAGCTCACAAGGCTTTCACTTCCCGGCACATTCTCCTCATCATGCCAAGAACATGCTTGGGAGTGGAAGTCAGCAAATGAGGTCATCTGGCGGCTTCTGCCAGCACCAAGACTCAGAACTCTGACTTTATGCATGAAATGTAGCAAAGATATCAGGGGCATTTCCAGTAAAATGAAAATATGCCATGATCTTTCCCAAAAAGGAAGAATTATTTAAAGTATGATGGTTCTGCTTCTGTAAGAAAAAAAGGTCTATGTGGGCAAAACTCCAGGAGAAAAATATTTCTGTAAAGCCAGCTATGATATGAGCTCAGTTAAGACTATGGAAGCATGGTATACACAAATCAGGAAAAAAGACTTCTACCTGGTTATAGAATTGTATTGCTGTATGTGTGTGCATGCACGTGTGCATGTGTGTATATACTTATGGGCATGTATTTTTATGTGTATATATAAATATAGCAAAACATCATCACACCTCATTGATTCATAACTCAAGTGTCTGGAGACCTCTTAGATCTAGAATTTAAAATGTGGGACTCACCACAGAAGTAAGCAGCCAAAAGAAACAACCCAGACTTTACGCACGAGAACACACGCCTTTCAAGAGTATATGTTCTGCTCACAGCAGTTCACAGAAGCAGCTAACAAGAGATGGGGGGTGGGATTATTACATGCCAAGCTAACTAGGATTAAAGAGTTCCTTCCGGCAGGGCAGAGGGCCTTTAGTATATTAAAACATACATTGAAAATCCCCAGCATCTTAGCTGACCAAAAGTCTTCTATTATTTCAAAGTCACATCAGTATTTCCAGTAATAAAAAAAAATGTTTTAATTGAATAGACTTGTGCTTCTAGAGATTTTTTTCCATCTTTGAATTACTCCAGCTCTTTCAAATGCCACACATGTATGTCACTTTGCCCTCGTAGCACTCCAAAGGATGTGCTGAGTGAGAAGTCTGAGTTCCCTGGGAGGTGGAAGGTATCAGAGCAGGAACGGGGCCAGTGTCTGCCTCTCTACTTGCTCATCCTGACATCAGCGTCCTCACTGAAGTCATCTCACCAAGTTTTCCCAGCCCTCAGTCCCATCTCCTCCCCAGAGATGGAAACTTCCTTAAGAATATCCAGTAAGGAGCCTGGAAGATGAAGCAAGCCGGAAGAGGGTTCCTTGAAAATACCCCCATGTTTTGGAGTTAGTCAATAAGAAAGCCCTGAAAAAAATGTTAATATTATGTAATACCTCCCACCAGGCCTTTATTTCATTTCCTCAACAAAATGACAAGGTTCTGAAATCTGGACTTGAAAATGTATCAAAAATACTGATGCAATGAATGTCCAGGGTTGTTTCTAAAATAATAAAATAATTTCCCATATAGGTAGCACTTTCTGGTAGATAAAAAACACACAAAACAACAACCACAACAATAACAAAACTCCACAAAGAACATTCTATGTAAACCTAAATCTCAGTTGTTCAGAAGGATGAGGCAGAAGGCCCCGTTGGCATCCAGAGTGATAAAGACAGCCATTGGTGTGGTCCCGCCCTGGGCCTGGAGTGAGCCTCGCAAAAATGAGCGGAGGGACACGTGGGAGCTTGCTCCATTGGGCGTGGGGGTAGGGAGGTTCAGGTTGGGATGGAGGACACAGAGAAGAGAGCCAGGATATGCTAAAGATGGGATGGACAACTGTGGGCTGGCAATGCCTGTGGCTCAGGATCCCACCCCTCAACACAGATGGCTCCTTAATTCTCAGCAAATCACCGAAGGCCTTAGGAGTCACCTCTTGGCCATCACATGAAGAGCCTGTGGATCATCTGGACTTTACAAACTCTGAGACTCTGAGCTGTGGCGCTCCTACAGGCCTTGCACTAAGCTAGCGATACTGGCAGTGTCACATCTACACCAGGGTATCCCATCCCACATTGCCTGGAAGGACAACACAGTCATAATGGCTGTACCACCTAGATGGACGATAGCACTGTAATGTCAGTTCCAGAGGTACCTTTTTCTTTGAATTTTTTAAAAAGATTTTTATTAATTTTTATTTATTGCATATGAGTGCTTTATCTGCAGAAGAGGGTATCAGATTACATTATAGACGGTTGTGAGTCACCATGTAGTTGCTGGGAATTGAACTCAGGACCTCTGGAAGAGCAGGTAGCACTCTTAACCACTGAGCCATCTCTCCTGCCCCCTGAACTTTTTTTTTTTAAGAGACTTAGTCTGGCCTCGAACTCACTAAATAACCAAAGCAGGCCCTGAACTCCTATCCTGCTGTCTTCCTTTTCCCAAATACAAGATTACAGGGGTGTGTCGGCATGTCCAACTCCTCACGGCTTCAAATTGCTAGACAAATTGCTAGACAAAAAAGAAAAGAAAAAGGATACCTATAGGCAAAATCCCCTTGCCTAAACTCTGAAATCTGTCAAAAAGATTAAATAAAAAAAGCCTAGCAGTTCCCCCGAGTGCTCTGGAGGGGAAAGGGAATTACAGGCGCTGGAGAGATGACTGAATCGTCCAGGGCACTTGTCGGTCCTGCAGAAGAAAGGATTCTGTTCCCAGCACTCACGTGTTACGTCCCAGCATCTGTAAGCTCCAGGGGACCCAGGGCACCCTTCTGACCTCCACAGGCGCCAGGCGCTCCCATAGGCAACACACTCATACATGTCAGATGTCTTAGTAAAAACACAGAACTGGGGACCAAAGCCCTACAGCCCAGAAAACCCTGGTGGAAGGGGGAAGCCAGGCCCCGATCCTTTCCAAACTGGAAACGAAAAGGCCGGCCAAGTAATCGCTGCAACTGCTGTGTTATTTTTTTACTTTCTGTAGTTTAATATTTTGTTGCTATGTCAATAAAAGGAGGTCAATTAAAAATATTTACAGCACATTTTAGAAAAACAAATCTTTTGTTCATCTGACTTCACCTCTGTCTGATTCAGTATTATCCTAGCAAGGCAGAAGGTTGCGTAACTCAGTTATGTTTTATTTATCCAGAGCAAAGCAGAAAAAAAATCTTCTAATGAGCTTTATATTATTTTAAAAAATCAAATCCAGTTGATACTGAGGAGACACAGGGTGAGGAAGGCCAAGTGACAGAGAGTCTCAAGGGAGTCCTGTCCTAGCCACTGGTGGAGGTGGCCACGTTGCACAGAGGACAACCCTTGACAGACGGCTCCAGTGAGTTGTGGGGCCACCAAGAAGCAGCAGTTGATGGGGCCCCATGAGCACTACTACTGCTCTAAGAACACGACATACACCCAAAGATGTCAGGCAAAAAACATCCAAGCTACAGCAGGCCCAAGAGCGCAGATGGTAGAGCAGAGCCAGGGCAGGTGAGGGAGGGAAGAACAGCAGGCCACACCCACCCGGACAGATCCAGAGAGCATCACTGGGTCAGCACGGCCCAAGTCCATGTACCACATCTCAGCCGGATAATGAGGCATAGTCAGATAGGCTCAAGCAGCAGCTTTGTCTCAGAAGAAAGACCCCGGTATAATATTTTAAAGAGATGCTAACTGTGTGATTAAAGAAGAGCGCAAACTGGCTAACAAGATGTATCTTCGCTTTCTACAAAACTCCATTACCTTGAACTCTCACTTCCCAGTACTCCAGGCAACTAAGGGTTTATTAAAAAAAAAAAAAAAAAAAAAAACAACTCTTTTCAAACTATCTAACTCCAGTTGCTACATTTTATTAAACTCTTAAGTTTTGCTTCAAAATTAATCACGTGCAGAGAAAAAAAATATGTGGTTCTGCACAACCCTGGTGGTCACAGTAAAAAAGGCGTTACCTCCAAGCCCCTAAACTCTGTTACAACACTGACCCCATTCTCACCCTCAAAATTCCGCCTCAAACACTTCTGCCGAGGAAAGGGCTCAACGTGTTGGAAAATATAAGCTAATGGCTTTTTTTTTTTTTTTTTAGGTTGGAAGAATGTTCACAAAGTGCAAACCTGAGGCCGACCTCTTGCCAGGAGCTGGGACACAGGAGCCGCACTCCGGCAACAGTGAAGAGGAGATCTGCCTTTGTTGGTTGTTTCTTTCAGATGAGGAAACTTACCCTGTCCATTCAGTCAGTTTCCTGAAATTCACTTTTGAAAACACAGAGCACGGGGTACAAATGACAGTGCTTCAGCCCAGAGTTCTGACTTCAACCCAACAAAAGTCAATGTCATCTCCTCCTGGAATATATATAAAAAACGTGTTTGCTTATATGCGCGGCAGACACGCGTGCATGTGCGTGTGCGTGTACGTGTGCGTGTGTGTGTGTGTGTGTGTGTGCACATGATGTAGTGGGAGTGTGAAGCACAGGGCATTCTGAGGGTCAAATTCAGGTCCACAGGCTTAGTGGCCAGTACACCTAACCACTGAACCATCTCCCCAGCCGTCATTAGCTAGTCTGTCTAAATCCCATATTGGTCCCCTGGTGATCTACCTGCACAAAGAGGATCCCCTTTTACTTTGGTAAAAAAAGAAAAGAAAAGAACAAAACAATCTGACGTGCAGGGGAGCTGGCAGCAGCCACTCCCAGCCAGCTCCCAGATGGCAGCCTTTAACTGTACTGGCGCTTGGAGATGCTGACAGCCAGCACAGCGAGTCACATAAACCCATGTCATAAAGTGGGGGACAGGAGCAGGGAGGGGAGCTGTGGGAAAGGAGGGCCCTATGCCCCTTCTCAGGCAGATCAGTTTTAGATAGACTAATCTAGCATCTGACAATGGGGAACTTGATCCCAGCAGCCTTTGTGTGCCTGGAGCCTCAAGATACAAAACCCCCACTGGGCCTACACCCGCAGTGGGGTGTCAATACATACTTTTAGCCTTATGTGCTCCCTTATCCCTTCCCTTTCATAAAGTAAGAAAAATATGGATATTCTGTAAAAGCATTTCCATATAAAATCACTCATTGGAAAGGATGCAAAGTGTGGCCTGTGGTATGGGTGCAGGGATGTCAGTGTGTACGCACAAAACAGTTTCTGATACTTCCATTACGTATTTAGACCTGAAAAAATATATTGAACTATTCCTGTACATGACATCTTATTTTAAACATAAAAAAATCATTTTTCCATTCATATAAATTTCAGTAAAACCAAAGCCAAAAGAAAATTAAATCCCAAATTATAATCTACTCTAAAATTTATATCACAACTCCTACTTGCTATAACTTTTAAAAGTCCTCACACACGTTCATGAGATCATGCACTGCTAACATGTATAACTCACAACTAACGGATGGATCCGAAAAGAGGTTTTAAAAAAGCAGTTAGCAAAGAAGGGGAAGAAAACAACGTCTGAAGAATCCATTCTCTCATGGGCAACTGCAGGAAGAGTGAACGTTTGGTTCTGAGGCCTCGTCACAAGATCAGTCCTGACACGTTCCCAGGGCGTGTGTTCAGAGATGGTCCCTCTGAGAACCAGGCTGGCCCTGGGTCAGTTACAGAGCCCCACAGACTCATGTAGCAAGACACCAGCAGGCTGGCAAGGGGAGGGGAGGTGAAAAGACAGAAGTCACCTGTATAATCAACCTCACCTCACATCGCACAAGGAGGTTCTGGCCCTCAGGCATTTTAGCATCACACACTATCTGGCTCTCCTGACCTACCAAGCACAAAGCTGGTCCTAGGAGAAGCCAGCTTAGCTGCTCAATGCCCGCTGTGCTACATGTCTCAAACACATGCAACCACAGACTGCTGTGGCCTACGTCCCCCAGAATTGCCATTACTATGCCAGTTCTCCTATCATAGCTCCTTTTTTTGGCAAGGGCCCCCATGTCTGATATAGTTTCATAAAGAATGTGTCCTTAATTTTCTGGGAAATGGCAAAATATTCCTATCAAAGGTGTTGATTGTTATAATACTCAAGACATTTCCCCATTTTTTTTCATTTCCCCATTTCTTTTTTCATTTCCCCATTTTTTGAAGTCGGAAAACAAAGGCCACAGAAGAGCAGGCCTGCTCCACAGATTAGGCCATGGTCACAGTCTCTGTCACATATAACACATTATCTCCCTGTTCTGCCTCAGTCTGGAGGAAAAGTCCACATGCAAATGCCGTGTTCAGATGTGGAAACTCAATTCCGGTTCATGTTCTGGTTGCTTTCATGATTCTTCGTCCCCCGGTTAATGCTGGACCCTGTGCAAGTTGAGGCAGGCTCCTGTGGGGCACAGAGCATCCCTCTGGGCTTTCCTAAACTGCATCTCTTTCTCTCTAAAAGCTGCCTTGAAATTCAAAGGAGCTGAGTAATCATGTCAAAGACTCTCAACCCACCTCCTCCATCCTAGCACAGCGCAGCATACTGTCACTTAGACCTTCCTCCTTCCAACAGTGACTTAATAAAATTAAAGATTTGGGGGGAAAATTCTGGCTGAGAGAGGGAGAAGGAGAGAGAGGAGGGAGAGGGGGGAGAGGGAGAGAGAGAGAGAACTAGAACAGTGTGATCAAAGTTCAGGAAACAATTGTGTGTTCAAGATTGGTTATATCTAGTTTAAAAACACAGTGGGGATTTTTCTTTGCATTCTAGCTCACCAGGAGAAAGAAACCATTGATCTACAGACTGCTATGGTAACAGGAAAGCAACAGTGTTGAGGCAAAGTGGCAGACAAGACTCTGTCATACTAAATAAACACCTGCAGGTTTCTCTATCAATACGGAAGCCATAGAGAAGATTAGTTCTCATTAAAAAGGATTCAAAAACAAACAAACAAGCAAACCTGGGGCGGGGAGAGATGGTTCAGTGGGTAAAAGGCTTGTCACACAAGTGTGAAACCAGCCTGCCTGTCTTAGTTAGTGTTTCTATTGCTGCAACGAAATACCATGACCAAAAAACAAGTTGAGGAGGAAAGACTTTATTCAGTTTACACTTTCACATGTCTGTTCAGCACCAAAGGAAGTCAGGACAGGAACTCAAGCAGGGCAGGAACCTGGAGGCAGGAGCTGATGCAGAGGCCGTGGAGGGGTGCTGCTTCCTGGCTTGCCTCCCATGGCTTGCTCAGCCTGCTTTCTTATAGAACCCAGGACCACCAGGCCTGGGACAGTACCACCCACCACAAGCTGGGCCCTCCCCCATTGGTCACTAATTAAGAACATGCCTTACAGCTGGATGTCATGGAAGCATTTCCTCAACTGAAGCTCCTTCGTCTCTGAGGACTCTAGCTCGTGTCAAGCTGACAACAAAACCAGGCAGTACAGTGCCTGTGACCCTCGCTCTCTGGAGGCAGAGGCAGGATTCCCCAGCGCAAGCTGGCTAGCTAGACTAGCCAAAGGAGCAAGCTGCAGGAAACTAGGCCTTAGTGATTTAGAAAGACACCTGACGTCACCATCTGGCTGGCCTCTGTTAGGTCCCAAACTCCCCAAAAGGCAGTGCCACTGACTAGGTCCCTAAAATGACAGCCTGGCTCAACTCAGGCTAAACTCTGACAGGGCAAACAGAAGGACTGCTGGTAGATAGAGAGGAACCTACATTCAGCATTCCTCAGAAACCTGTGAAACACTTTCTGCCTGACAGGAGGAGCCATCAACTCTCATCTCTCCTACAGCTGACCAAGGCAAATGGAGGTGCCTGGTCCTCTATTGGCATAAACCTGTGATTCCTATCAAAGTCCTGCTCTGTGCTCCTTCAGTCCCTAGGAAGAGTCAAAGCCACCAGGCTCTTCAGACCCACCCACATCCCTCTCCTCCTCCTCCACCCACATCCCTCTCCTCCTCCTTCTTCCTCACTATCCTAAATTCCCAGGTTATTCCAGCTTACAGACTTCCCCCAGGCTCAGCCTGTTGCCTTTTTAAGTGGCAAGGCTTTCCTCGTCTTCCCCTGAGAGCGAGCCAAGGCTGCTTCAGACCCCAAATGCCTCTGGCCATTTTCTCTCTATCACCCGAGAGGTAGTCACACAGCAGTTTCAAATTTCCACTCACCCTTCTTCCCACACATGGAGCAGTCCATTTCGTTGGTTTCACTGTGCCCTTGATTACAGCCTCTACATGCATGCACCCACACGTGCCCACACAACTGCATGCACACAAGCAAACACACATGTTTACCACGTGCACGCACACAAATGCAGAAACAAAACACCTCAAGTGTTTGCAGCTATACACTTCTCTATGTCGTTGGGTGAAAAGAGAAAGGTGAGTTTCTCCTGAGCTCCCTGGGATGAGCACAGACCTCCCCTCACCCTGTCCTACCTGCCATCCACGGAGGAAAGAAGATCATGGAACATAGAGGCATAACTTCTTGGCACCAGCTGGAATCTGAAGACCCTCATCAGAGCCCTGCCCAGGCTCTTCCTGGGCTCCAAAGCCTCCTCTCTGTTTCAGTGCTGTCTTTCAAATAACAAGTCCCTGTCATGTTTGCAACTAAAAGTAACCACTGTAGGTCAGGAAGCCCAATGCATAGTCCCTTCAGAACCAACCCCTATGACTTAGGAGCTTCCCTTGTGAGGAACCCGATGCCTCCTGTCTGGTACAGCATACCACCAGCTACAGTCAGTTGCTCAGTGCATCCAAAGGTGCCATAGTTCTGACAAATGGCTCACCTCTGCATGCGCACAATCCCCTTTTCCCATACAACAAACTCCTAGTTATGCTTCAATACCCAGTACAAATGTCACTTCTTCCATGAAGTGCCTCCTCCTCTTTCATCGGCTCCTTCCTCGTGGCTCCCTGTAGCATAGAGAGGAATCTATGACCAAAAACATCTGCATGAAAACGAACTTACACATCTGTATCACAAGGATTACAGGAACAGGCTGGTTTTTGTTTTTGTTTTGTTTTTAAGATTTATTTATTTAATGTTTATGAGTACTCTATGTGCATGTATGCCTGCATACCAGAAGAGAGCATCAGATCCCGGTATAGATGGTTGTGAGCCACCATGTAGTTGCTGGGAATTGAACTCAGGGCCTCTGCAAGAGCAGACAGTACTCTTAACCACTTAGCCATCTCTCCAGCCCCCAGAACAGTTGTTTTTAAGAGAAAATATCCATTTTGGAAAAAAAATCTCAAAAACTTTAAAGTAGCAAATGATCGTAAGACAGATGTTTTAGAACTCTTCAATCATTTCACTACTCAGTAAGAGGTTACAGGAGAAATAAAACCATCTTACTGAGTGTTTGAAACTGAAGGAATGGAAGGGTCACCCAGCCACACACTGACTCCTGCATTCCTACACTCCTGTCCACCACCTGCTGCGCCAGGCTTCTCTGTGAACGATTAAATCAGAGATGGGGACTCACAGATATTACAAATGCAACTTTTCACAGCATTCGGGCAGGCGAGT
The DNA here is from genome assembly GCF_964271855.1 of Acomys minous. Lineage (NCBI taxonomy): Eukaryota > Metazoa > Chordata > Mammalia > Rodentia > Muridae > Acomys > Acomys minous. The sequence continues at coordinate 129,887,567 of NC_140485.1, read as the reverse complement.
GCCAGGCAGCATTCTCTCAGCGATCTGACGGTGACTGTTCGAGGACAGAGAGAGTCCCTCTAAAGTCCCATCCAACACTTAACGGGGTGAAGTGAATTACCCAAGGTCACCCAGCTGCGTGGTGGCAATGCCAAGACTCAAACAGAGGACTTCTGATGTGAAACCCAACGCTCCGTTTATTAACACGGTGCTGCTCTTGTGATATTAAAAGGCCTGCCAGGGGAAATTCACGGGGAAACATGTGATACCCAAAAATGAAAATGCAGCTTTATTAGTCCACCATCCAGGCCTTCAAATGTCTGTGGTTCTAAACTGTGGTCCTTGGACTCCCACAAACACTCAAAAGAATAAACCCTCACAAGAACCAAATAATTCGCTGCTCACTGGGCATTTACAAAAACTGAGTGAGAATGAGAAGCTATCCTATCTCTAGATACCTTCTACGGTTGAGGACAGTCAGGCGATCACTGAACTGACCCAAAGGGCTCAGGGGCAAGGCTGCATGTGGCTAAGTAGGTGGCCCCTATCAAGACCCAGTCAGAGAGAGTCCCAAGGGCTGCCACCTAGGAAACTAATCTCAGGAACTCAGGCACAGCGGGCAAGAGCGTGCCTGTAACTGTCTGGCCAAGGTGCCAGTGACCAGAAGACACATAGCTGGTGATGTTAAAGCTCCCCTCAGAAACAACAGCTGCTGACCAGGAGAACTGAGAGGCCCGTACTGAAGGAGACAGGTGGTTGAGATTCAGTTAGGGAAGGTGCAGCTGTGGGAGACACAACTCTGAGAGACCAGGTAGAAAAAACAGAGTGTGGGAAGGGGCTTCTGAGGAATGACGTGGCTGGTGATGGGGCAGTGTGGGAGGAAGGGATAGCTAAGGAAGGCACAGTTTGGGGCGGGGGCATGGGAGAGGGGACATCCAGAGGAAGTGCCTCAAGCCCCACTGAGACAGGAAGCAGAGAAGGCACAAACAGTTTCCACTCTCTAGACAGACAGACAGACAGGGTCTCAGAAGCACTGTCATCCTTTTACGCTCAAGATCAGACAGTAAGTGGGGCTCTCAACCTCTGAATACAGCTAACATGCTTTCTTTTCAATGTTTGAAAAAGGAACTCACCGGTTAAGAACTGTATCATTCAAAGATAATAACTTTGCCTACACACACACACAGAGAGAGAGAGAGGGAGAGAGAGAGAGAGAGAGAGAGGGAGGGAGGGAGGGAGGGAGGGAGAGAGGGGATTGAAAAGTCAGTGCAAAAGTGAAGCCATAATAAGCTAGAGGAAAATTATGAGGAATGTACACTTGAAACCAGGGGGCAAAGCCTTCCTAAGTACAAAAGCAAACAAAAGTTAATGAACAAATAAAGGAAATTGATTTTAAGCTCTAACAGGCAAATGAAAAGTGAGCAAATTATGTCTGCGCCTGAAACATAGGGCTCATTTCCTTTGTGTCTAAAGAACGCTTACAACTGATAAGCAAGAGGAAAACGTACAAGGCAAAATGAGAAAGGGGCTTAACACTCTTATCCCCCACCCCCCAGGAAGGTACCTGACAAAAGCATAAGCAGTTTTCACTGATAGTCAAGTAAATGCAAATTAATTCTTAAGAATACCATTTTTCATCAACTAAATGCATAGAGAATTTATCAAAGATTATATCCAGTATAAATGGTAGGGGGAAGATAGAATAATATGATATGAGAGTGAGAAAGAGGCACTGCAGGTTCAACGGTTTAACTGGGGACTGGGAGGCTGGGAGATGGGGAGAGGAACCCAAATTAAAGCTGTATGGAAAAGCCATAAGGGGAGCAGGATACTTCATACGCCAATTTAAAATTGTGAAAAGAAGAGGACTTTGAATAAGGATACTCTCTGGCTGGATAGAGCTATTCCCAGAAGCCACCGGTTCTGAAATTGAAATTTTATCACATGGTGGGCTATCTCCCTGTGAATTATTGGTTAGGGAGACCTCTGATTTTTTTCTCAAATAACACACTAGAACTAGATGGTGATCTTATTGCTGAAAATACCACATGCTCTGGTCATAGGTGTTAAGGAAGTTTTGGTTTCTCAGTTATGTTATGTAAACATTTTTGTTTTAATACCAAGTGTGGGATATGGGATTGCTCACAGCAGACTATTTGCCTCCTGCGGCTCTAAGAAGGGCGTGGTCTTTGCCAGTCACAGATAGTTGATTTCTGAGGACTCTAGAGAGGGAATAAATATCAGAGCCCAGAGAGAGACTGGGGGCTCAGGGAAGGAACAAGAATGCTGCTGCTTCCCCATGCTGCTCCTGGTAGCTATTGATACAGTCTGATGAGAAGAACCTGGAGACGTCCTGTAAAATCACTGGACTTGCCCTCAAGGAATCCAATGACCCTAACCAGCAATAAGTAGTTAAAGAGAACCACGCCCCTTCTCCCCGCTAATCTTTCTCTCCCACCTGGTATTGAGGTATTGGAAGGGGCCTGGGGTGGAGAAGGGAGAAAGAGATAAAAGAAACCAAAATAAAGAGATTGTAAAAATATGCGTACACATAGGACAATGAAAATCAAGCTGGAACTGAGAGAGCAGCCTCCCAGCTAGGATTCATTCATAGCGGGCAGAAGGTTCTATGCAGGCTGCTGGAGGAGAAAAGTCACCGGAAGTCTTAACTTAGCTCTGAGCACTGCATGCTATGAGCCAGCCAGTCAAGATGTGCCCACTGGTACAGTAGTGGTATGGCTGTTACAAAGACAAGTGACTGCTTTCTGATAAGATTTAAGGCCTGATTGCTCTACAGAAGGGAATTCATTCTATTTTAAACTTGGTCAAAAGCCTATGCTGGGCGAGTGTGTGTGCGCGCATGCGCACAAGTGCGCACTACATGAAGATCTACACTTGAAGAGAAGCTTAACTGACTTGAATGCAGACTAAAAGCTAGGTAATACTGGTATGAGAAGAGCAGGTAAAAGCATGATGGGTCCCACTCAAGAGATTTTAGACAGAGCTAAAGCAGTCCTAAACAATACTATGAAGGGCCTGACCTGCACCCTAGCTCTCTGACCCTGTATCTACTGCTTAACTCTCCTCTGCATTAGGACGCCACGAGCAGGCAACACCTAGAAAGGACCAGCTCCACCCCAGGCAGAGGAAAGAAGATCAGTATTTCCGAAGCTCTCCAGCTTATCCAAGCAGCCACCATTGAGAACCCCTGGCCGCCAGGCATAACCACAGACTTAACCAAAGAGGGCATCCAGGGTAACTGCTTCGAAGGGCTTACTCCATCCCACACCCTATACCCTTTTCTGTCGCCCTCAGTACAGAGCAGCACCCCACACACAGTGACAGTGTTATTAGTTACTCTAGCGCTGGCTGCCCGCACACTACTGGTGCCTGCTGAACATTTGCTGATGAACCCGAACATACATGGATGCATACATGGATGCGTACGTACATGGACGGAAGAGTGTTCACGGATAGGTGAAAGAGAGGATGCCGAGGCAAATGCGCAGGAGAGGAGGCATAGGAAAGCAGCCGCCCAACGCATGGAGTCCAAAACTTACAAGCAAGAATCACTCTGAGATTAACAACAAGATCACCTATCATTCCAAGAAGGAGGCAGAAGGCAAACAATCCAGGAGGGAGGTGGTAAATCTTGGCACAGCAGCACGTTATGCAATAAAACAGGTGAAGCGCAAAAAGACAGCAGCCTGCCTGGCAACCAAAGCATGCTCTAGTATGTCTCCCTACCAACCTAGGGAGCTCGGTCAGAAGCACAGTATCATCTACATGCAGGTCAAAAAACACCTTTCCCTAGCCACAAGTAAAAGGTGAGCAGAACATAAGGACACCTCTGTAGGGCTTGGGAGATAGCTCAGGCACCGTATGTGCGCCATGAAAGCATAATGCTTTTCACACACACATATTTAAGAAGCCAGACGTGCCATCCCAGCACTGGGGAGATAGAGAGACCTCTGAGGTTTGAGAGCCAGACAGCCCCATCAAATCAGTGACCGCCCCAGGTCCCGGTGAGAGACCCAGCCTCAAAAAATAACATGGAGTGCTCCTGAGAAATGCTACCTGTGGGCTGACCAGTTGGCAGCCTTACATATGTGCGCCCACACACTGGAGCAAACACACCAATACACCTACCTGCACAGAGTATATTAACACGACACCAGCATAAAACAGTCACCAAATGCATGAATTGAAGGAGTCACCACCATGCTTGAAACGTATGAGACTTGAAATGTGACCACTTTAAGTCAGCCTTTGCCTGTGGACGCAAGATAGGGCTCGCAGGGTGCTACCAATATTTCCATCTCATGTCTGCTCTCTGAGGAATCATTTGTCTCTCGGCATGACTAAAAGGACATACCCACACATGGTTCATTCTAAAATCCTTCCAGCTCTGCTCAGGAAACAAACAGTTTTTTGGTTTTTTTTTCAGTCAGAAACACCATGAACAAAATGGGCTCCATCCTGCCATCTGCCTCCACGAGGCACTGACACTTTGGTATCGATGTTACTTGCTGGCATCTTTTCTTCCATCTTTGCCTATCTTATGTTGGAGAGTTAGTTGCCTCTGTGGGCTGTCAAGAGAACCCACCACTCACTTCTAGGGAATGGCCACTTTAGCCCTACACTGCTTTAATTGGCTGTACACTTAGAGGTTATGTCAACATTTGCCTTCGGGGAGATCTTCTGCAGAGTGATCTTACCATAAACCAGGCCAGTCTGGGAAGGCAACAGGGTCAGGTGGCCAAGCCCCAGCTGCCCAGGCTCCTCCTCCCTCCTCCCCAGCCCCACCTTAGCTTCCCCATATGCTGTGTCACTTCTGGGTTTTCTTTCCCATGGTGAAAATATCTTCCTCTTGGAATCTGAGCTTGGAGTGTCCGAGTCTGAGTGTGATGTCACCCACATTCCTTGGCATGCCATGGAAGGAGTGCTGACACAGCAGCACAGTGAGATGGCAAGCAGTCCCCCATCACATGTCCATGGAACTCCAAGCAGATAAATCAGACCCACTGCCCAGTGAGAGACAAGAGAACACACTTCCAGGCCGGAGGCTGTGCTGGAAGCCAGGAGCCAGCTCCTGCAGCCTTAGCATCTCCCTCACCTGGTCAGCAGGTAGAGGGTGCAAACAGTATGAGATACTAGTAGGTCTGTCAGGATGGTTGGGTGCCGCTGTAGGCATGAAGACAGCATGTAAGTGGGCACATCACCCAGGAAGGCGTTGTTCCCAAGAACTTGGCTTCATGTGCGCTAGGAACCCGGGGGCTCCCAATGGCTCAGCTGGTTACTCTTTAGTCATGGCAGTAACACATTCTCCAAGAAGACGGGCTCAGAGGTGGCTTGTGACAGCAACATCCTCACACCCAAGAGAACTGGACAGGAGAAGGTGCACATAAATAGAAGAAAGAGATTAAGATGTGGAGAGCAATTAAAACCAGCTTATTTTTTCATGGCCTCACAAGCCAATTAGGAGCCCACCTATTCAGATGTTTTGGCCATGTGGCTCACAAATTATTGCTTTCCTGACAATTTGTTAACTTTTAACTATCTGCATATCAGTCTCATTTCCTAGGGAAATGTCTGCACCAAGTGTGGATTTTTTTTCCCCTTGCTTTGTTTGTGGGATGAATTAATCAGAAGTTTGGGTTTTAATGTCTGATTTTTTTTTCTTCCCTTTTTTCTTTCTGTGTTCAAAAATGACTTCTGAAGAACTCAGGCAATGCAAGGTAATTTTTCTAGACAAGATTACATGTGGACGGGAAGGTACATGGTAGCCAGCCTTGCATTTTCAACTATTTGGAAGGCTGTGGCGTCCACAGAATGTTCTATGGTTCTTCTCGAAGGGAAAGAAATAAGCAGGATCAGGACAATGTAGAAGTTCCTCCATCTTGTATTCTTACCGAGTCCATATCCAGGTTTAACTAGAATCTGATCTCCTTGATGGAGAATTCCATGGAAAACTTTATTCTAGGAACCAAAGGTCAGGATGTCCCCACTTAGCCTTTGCTAAAACTGCTTGTTTGTGCAGACCATCCTCCAGCTGGCAGTTTATCTTAGCTTCCTGTATGTGTGAAATTGCCTCCTGAGTAACCTCTTAGGGTCTGTTAAAACTGTTTACACTGCAAAGCCCACCTTGCAGTTGCCAAGGGAGATAGATGCCTGAAAGGGGTCTCTGGCTCTAAAAACCCTGTGTTCCGGATACTTGGGGCCACACGTAGGTCCTGGAATACGTGGGTGTGATCCAAGCTGGCTAGAATAAAAACTTTCAATTGGCTATACATTATATTAAATGGTCATCTCTGGGGAGCTCCCTGTAACACAAGAAAAAAAATGTTGGCATGTCCTAAAAGACCCCTCTGGGCTTTCCACAGTGGAATGGGGCAGCCAGAGGGCTGGGAAAGTTGTGACAACCCTCTGAATAGCTTCCTGTTCCTAATGTGATGACCAACATTAAGTTTTAAATCACTGCCTCAAACTGTAAGCCCCACCTGCCCAAGAACAGACAACTTCCTAGAACTGGGGGGCGGAGCTCTTATGTACAAGCTTGGTTGCCCCAACTGCACAGCTTGTGTGCTTGATCACACATAGGCCTGAGGTAGGCCAGGATGTATGCTTGCCTCTGATTGGACGAAGGCAGGAAGGAGTTAAGTCTTGAGGGTTTTGCCTACATAAGCCCCTGATAATGTTGTTCAGTGCCATAGTCTGAGCTTGAGTCTCAAGTATGGCGCTGGCCAGTATCCATGGTCTTGGCCATTACTTAATAAAGCTTGCTTCAAAACTGGCTCAAAAAATTGTACTAGTGGTCTTACTCTTGCCCGGTGAGAGGAACATTTTCTGGAGGCTGCAGCATGATCAGGCCACCAACCAAAATTCTAAAGCTGGACTTCACAGCCAAAGGGCCGCCTCAGGAGATGTGTACCTTGAGACACTCCAAGGCTCTCAGGGATGATTTTGGTTTCAAGAACTGTCAGAGCGAACTTCTGTGCCGAGGAAAGCAGCAAGAGACCTCAGCGGCCTCCCCAGGTAGGTCATAGTGATTTTCTATGCCACTTGGCTCAGTAGGGATCCTAATCTGAGACGAGAAGGGTCTGATGAAAACCAATACTCTTCCATCCAGGGCAAAAAAGTGAGACACTGCACCACCCACCTGAGGTTCTTGGTCTGGTTTTGGGTTTTGTTTGTCTAGTCTTTGTACATCTTGTCATTGATCTTTTACTGTCTCCGTCTCTTGTACTTTCTATGTTCAGTGTTCATTAGGTTTGGTTTTGCTGTCTCTACCAGCTGCTTGCTACCTGCCTGTCTTCCTGCCTCAGAACCCTGGGAGCCCGTGCCTCAACTGCTTCCCTTCTTTGCCTTCTATATACGTTCTGCTTCCTACAGATTTGCGAGCAACATTCTGGTTCTTTTAAGCAGGCTGCAGCAAGCCAATAGAATTGAGGGAACTCACTGATAATTCTATTTAGACCAAACTTTTCTTGGTAGGCACAGTGGTTGGGGCACACTTGTAATCCCGGCATTTAGGAAGCAAGGGCAGAAATGCTACAAGTTGGAAACCAGCCTGGGCTAATTAACAGCTTTGTCTCAAAAGATTAAAAATCAAAACAAAATTGACAAAAAAAAAAAAAAAAAGACAAGTAAAAAACAAAAACAAAAACAATCTTACGACTAAAAATTTTAAATGATAACTAAAATATGTCTATACTTTTCTTTAGTAACTTTACTCAAAAGATTAAAAATCAAAACAAAATTGGCCAAAAAACAAGTAAAAAACAATAACAAACCTGTGATTAAAAATTTTTAAATGGTAGCTAAAATATGTCTATATTCTTCTTCTTTAGTAATTTTACTCCTGCAGCTCTGTGTGTGTGTGTGTGTGTGTGTGTGTGTGTGTGTGTGTGTGTGTGTGTGTTTACATGTCCCATGTGTATGTACTAGCGACTGTGCACATAGGTGCACATTTATGTAGGGTCAGAGGTCAACCTCAGCTGTTGTTCCTCAAGTAACTATTTACCTTTTTGCATTTTGCTGCTTGTTTTTCGATACAGTGGCCTGAAACTTTCCAAGCAGGCTACCCTGAATTGCCTTAGAACCAGGAATTGCTGGTTTCTGCCTCCCCAACACTAGGAGTACCAGCACATCCAGCTCTGCTTTCAAATGTGGGTTCAGGGAATCAGGCTCAGGTTATCATGTTTGCAAAGCAGGCACTTTCCTACCCGAGCTATCTTTCCAGCCCCACCCTGCAGTCTGTTACCTACGTATTTGGGATGAATGAACCAATGAAGAAACTAATAAATTCCTAGAATTGGATGAGAATGAAAACACAGCATACCAGAACCTCTCTATAATAAAATTATAGCAGTTTCCTAAGAGGGATGTTAATAGTTACAGGTGACTGCATTAAAAACATCAGAGCTCACTGACAAATGGCAAATAGTTCATCTTATGACCTTGGACAAATCAAGGACATGCTAAATCTCAAGCCAACATATGGAGGAAAAAAAATAATATCAGGGCAAAAACAAACAAACAAACAAATAAACAAAAACAGTGGCATGGAAATGGGAAAAAATGGAAAGAATCAATAAAACAAGTGTAGGAGGAGCTTAAAGAAAGCACTGGAAAGCCAAGCAGTGGGTACACACCTTCCATCCCAGCACTCAGAAGCCTAAGGCAGGTGCATCTCTGAATTTGAGGCCAGCCTGGTCTACAGAGTGAGTTCCAGGGCAGCCAGGGCTACGGTACCAAACCCAGCTTAATAGAACTCATTCTTATTTTAAAAGTCACAGGTGCTTTGTAACTTTGCTGGGGAGTTTCTACACAGCTATGCCCACAGCTTTGTTGTGCTGACTACCCCTTTCCCGAAGTTTTACTGTGTTTAAATGTGTAGGGATAATAAACACTTAGGTCAGACTCTGGGAGTTTTGACCCAGTGCTGGAAAAGGCGGTGCTGACTCAAGTTTCATTCTTCACCTGGCAGCAGGCTACGAGGCTTTCAGGAGGTGAGAGGGGTATCCCCTGCAAAACAAGGAGTCTGTTCTTTGAAAAGATAAACAAGATTGACAAACTTTTAGCCAAACTAACCAAAGAGCGAGACGACCAAAATTAATAAGTTAAGAGATGAAATGGGAGACATTGTAATCACACCAATAAAACTAAAGAAACCACTGGAACATACAGTGACGGTTATGAATCAGGCACTCTCCCAGCTGGCCCTCAGAGACTCGGTGACCCTATGCAACATGTGCACCCCCGCCATCTCAGACCACCCCCCCTCTGTCTCCCATTCTGTGTGTGTGTGTGTGTGTGTGTGTGTGTGTGTGTGTGTGTGTGTGTGTGTGTGTGTGTCTGGCTCTCTCTCATGTGCCCACTCCAAGATAGCCTTTCAACCTCCCCTCCTCCAATCAATCTCTTGAGTGAGATCCATTGTGTGGTGTGATGTATGCAGCACACCTTGTCCTAGACACGCAAAGGTACCTTCCACCACTTGATCCTAACGCTATCCTTGTGTATTTATCCAAAGGACCCAAGTCAGCCTACCTCAGATACTTCAACATCAGTGTCACAACAGCCAAGCTATGGAATCAGCATAGACATCAGTCAGCAGAATAGATTAAAAAAAAAAAAGATGGCATATGCATACAATGGAAGTTTTAAAAACTTTATCATCATCATCGTTGTTGTAGGTGCACACACATGTGCATGCCTGTGTGTGTGTGTGTCTCTGTGGTGGTGTGTGTGGTGTGTGTGTATGTGTGTGTGTGTGTGTGTAGTGTGTGTGTCTCTGTGGTGTGGTGTGTGTGTGTAGTGTGTGTGTGTCTCTGTGGTGTGGTGTGTGTGTATGTGTGTGTGTGTCTCTGTGGTGTGGTGTGTGTGTGTAGTGTGTGTGTGTCCCTGTGGTGTGGTGTGTGTGTATGTGTGTGTGTGTCTCTGTGGTGTGGTGTGTGTGTAGTGTGTGTGTGTGTATGTGTGTGTGTGCACGAGTGTGTACAGGTACACACGGTGTGTGTACATAGGACAGAGGACAGATCTCTGGAGTGGATTCTCATTCCTCTCATTCTGACTCACGGGTTCCAGGAAACAAACTCAGGTCACGTGGCCTGAAGAGTAGGCACTTTTACCCACTGAGCTAGCTCACTGGCCGCACAGTGGAATACTTCTCAGCTGTGAAGAAGAACGAAGCCATGTCATTTGCAAGAAAATGGATGCAACTAGAGACAGTCATATTGCATTCATTAAGGCAGACTGAGGAGCGCAAAAAAAAATTTTTGCATGTTTTCTCTTACTTGCACTTCATTGATTCTGCATCAAAACATAAAGTCACACATGTCTGCATGACAGGAAAATAGAAGTGAAATTGTCTAGGGGAACAAGGTAGATTAAGAAGAGCAGGTAAGGGTAAGAAAAGGTGGGAAATATATCAAAGTCCATAATACAATCTGTATGAAAATGTCTTTATGTAACCCAGTACCATGTGCAATAGACGCACACCAACGGAGAGAAAAAAAAATTTTAACTGTCAAAAAAGATCCTTCTACTTTTTAAGTTGCTACCATTAGGTGGCTTGTCTCTATGAATGCATGAATGCGTGGTTTTCAGATTACAAGGGGTCTTAGAAAGCAGTGACTCTAAAGAGAAGACACTGTCCTCTGGAATGCATTTAAATATTAGCTACAGGCCATTCTAGAACCGTTGAACTATGGTCCCCTTCCTTCTCTGGGCCACAGGAGCACATGCTCAGATTGACAGTCAAACTCATGCTAAATGTCAGGGTAAACCTGAGTAAAACCATGGGTCTAATCAAACCCCTGGCTTTACAGATGAAGTGGAAACTGGGAAGGCCCGTACCGTCACCTGCTACTGAACCGTTGGCCCCTTCCAAACTGTAGCCCAGCTCCCCTCCACGTAGCCACACCACTTCCCCTGACGCTTCAACGTATCCAATAGAAAGGTCACTATATGCAGTAGACCCTGCGGCACAGCAGAAAGTTCTGTGCTGGGCTGGCAAGGACATGGTTCGTAAGGCTCTTCAGCAACTCATTTTTCTACTGAGTTACTGGAAACTAGACATTTGCTTCCAGATGCCCAAAGTCTTGGGGCATGAGCCTAGCTCTCACTTCTGTCAGGATCAAGGCAAATGAAGAAGCTAACAATTGGAAACAGAAGTAGATTCACCCCCACACACACTTGGTCAAGACCTCCTTCCTCTGTGGTGTGCTGCTCTGACCCTAACTCAAAAGGAGAACAGCGGAAACAGAAAGTGAGTGGGGCTCTGCTTCTGGATGGCTCTTCCACCAGGGGAGAAGGGGTTAGCTTCGGTCACAGCTGTGGGCCTGGTGCCATGACCTCAGAACACCGAGCTCCTCAGCCTCAGGCCCCCAGCTCCTGAGCCTCGGGCCCCAGTGTGCTTCTCGCACTGCTATTTTATCTTGCAAATTCAGGAAACAAGTGAAAGAGATAAGCTCAAAACAGAGCAGAGGTTTCTGGGGGAAGAATGTGTTCTTGGTTAATCTCAAAAGTAAAAAAGAAAGAAGTCAGCGTAAAAAAAAAAAAAAAAAGAAGGTGTCAACCACCCTCCTCCCCCCCCCCCCACTTTGCAGGCGTGTGACACTTCAAGGGACTAAACCCTATAAAGCAGAGGTTCTCAACCTGTGGGCCACACCATCTTGGGGGTGGGGGTTCAAATGACCTTGTCACAGAAAACACATGTTTACATTACAATTCACAACAGTGGCCAAATTGCAGTTATAAAGTCACAACAGAAGTTCTTTTATGGTTGGGGGTCACCATCACATGAGGGACCGTGTGGAAGGGTGACGGCATTAGAAGGTTGAGAGCCATTGGTCTACAGGTTCGCACACGCTAGACAAGAACTCTACCACTGAGCTCCATTCCCAAACACGTCCTCCCCCTCCCCCCACACACCACTTTTTCCTCTGTTCCAGAACATCCTCTTTGAACACATTTCTAGGAAGCAGAAAAGAGGCTAAGAACAGGGAAGGTGCTTATGTGTATGTAATTAACAGGGCAAATGCCTGGAGCTTGTCAGCTGCTGACTAAGCCTTCGTCAAGCCAAGAGTGACAAGAGAAGCCACAAAACACCCTGGTTAGGTAATTTCACATTTCTGGGTTATAATGGTTTCTGTATTGGGAGTCAAGTCACAAGTGAATTTGGATACTCCCACTCTCTAGGCATTCCTGTGGGTGATATATATATATATATATATACATATATATATGTGTGTGTGTGTGTGTGTGTGTGTGTGTGTGTGTGTGTGTGTTTAAAAGAATAGGATGAGACTGCAGGCATTTGTTGAATTAAATGCCTTGGCATAAAATAAAATAGCAGTTTTTCTAAACTAACTTACATATGTGTTTTGCCTGCATATAACCTATGCACCATGTAAGTGCCTAAAATGGCAATTATTAATCCCATTATGCAGTTCAAAGCAGCCAGGGCTCAAAGAATAGAAAAGAAAACCTGTTCAAGTCCTCTCGGCTGCTAGGCACTCACTGTGACTCACACCTAGGTCTCTATCCACAGCTACATTTTTTTTTTTTCTGAACATGACGCTTCAGACACAGCCTCTGGCAAATACTCTTCTAATGACTGAACCTAGGAAATCACTTATCTCAAAATACTTGTATTTTTCTTTTCATTAAGGTCTTGAAAGTCATCCTTACTAAACTCGGGGAAGGGGGAATCAACGGTCTTCCATAGAAATAGTACAGTTGGAATGAGATCGGCTACTTAGAACATCTGCCAGGGCTGGGGATGTGACCCCAGTGGCAGAACACAGGCTTAGCACGGACAAGTCATGGGATCAATGCCTAGAACTGATGAGACGGACATGAGACAAGTCCAAGAAGTCAGCCACCTATCCGTGAATGGCATTAGAATGGGTGCGCCAAGGTCACAGCTTAAGGTGGTCTCAAAGGCTCTGAGTTTACCCTGGCCGTTGTTAGGTTCTTAGTTAAAATCCATGGTCACCATTTCAAAAATCACAACAACATGCAGCCATCTCCTTAAAAGCATGAAGCCATTCTTGAAATGTAACGCCCAGCCTTACAGAGATTGCTGATGACCCAGAGAAAGGAGTAAGATGCTAACTAGCAGACTCTCAAAAAAAAAATTAGAGGTAACAAGAAGCCTGCATTCTAGCTGGACACAGCTAAAGCTGTGAAATCACCTCAGGTATTAATTACTTGGAGCTCTAAAGATCCCCAGAGGTGGGAGGCACACAATTATCCCTGGGCACAGAAGGACATGTTTATTGAGCTATCTGTCACACTGGTTTTATATTTACTTAGTAGATTGGCTTCAGATAGCAAGGGAAAAAATAGACTGAAGACATCAATTGAGCTGTCATTCCCACCCCACCCCACCCCACCCCACCCCGACTACCACCACCAGAATATGCTAAATTCAGAGAGCTAGTAAAGTAGGGTTTACAGTATTGGCAAAGCACACGCAGCATAACAAGTCCATTAAGCCAACAGCTCTGTGGCGGTTTGTATTGGTTTGTCCCCCATAAACTCATGTGTTTGAATGCTTGCCCATAGGGGTAGTGGCACTATTAGGAGGTGTGTCCTTGTTGGAAGAAGAATGTCTGCGCAGACACAGGCTATGGCCAGTGTTATACACAGACTCTCCCTGCTGTCTTCTGATCAAGATGTAGAACTCTCAGCATCTCCAGCACCGTGCCTGCCTCCATGTTCCCTGCCATGATGATGATGATGATGATGATGATGATGGACCGAACCTCAGAAACTGTGAGCCAGCCTCAATCAAATTCTTTCCTTTATAAGAGTCGCCGTGGTCATAGTGTCTCTTCACAGCAACAAAACCCCAAGATAAGCACCTTCCTGGGAGTCCAAACAGAGTGCCAAGGAAAGAATGAGAAGGAGCCCTACCTTCAAGGAGCTTGCCCACAACTGATCACAATACACAGTAGCATGTTAAAATTCTTTAGAGAAGATGGTGGGAGAAAAACAACGGGAGATCAGAGGCGCTCCTGGAGATTTTAGCTTCCTAAGCAACCAGCACAGAGGCATTGGAGATCTAAAGGCTGTAAATGAGAAGAGAAAAGTGATATGGTGGCTACCATTGGGACATTTCGGACAACTAATGTAAAATCTGACAGACCAAGAAGCATCAAATAGCTGCATCTTGTCTCAGGCCTCAGCTGCTGTGAAGAGCCAGGACCCTGGCAACTCTTAGAAAGGAAAACATTACATCAGGGCTGACTTGCAGTTCAGAGCTTTAGACCATTGTCGTCATGATGGGAAGCATGGCGGCACGCAGGCAGATGGTGCTGCTAGAGACGGAGCCAAGAAGAGAGAGACACAGGGCCTGGCTTGAGCATTTGAACACCCAAAGCCTACCACACTTCCTCCAACAAGGTCACACCCTCAATAGTGCCACTCCCTGTGAGCCTTTGGGGGGCCATCTTCATTCAAAACAGCCCACTTGTCTTCCAACAATTTTATATGATTTGTTTTTCCTTTCGCTTACTAAGTGTTTAGTCGGTTCCTAAAGTAATAGATTTCATTATGACATTTCCACACATACATCATTGTACCTTGCTCATATTTGCCCCATCCTTTCTCATGCCTTTGCAAGTACTCCTCTCCACAAATACATTGCCTTCTGCTTTTGTTGCATACACACACACACACACACACACACACACAGATATTAATCCTACATATGAGGGGAAATATGATTGTTTTATCCCTACTAATTTCAAACATGGCTGTTATAAACCATACAAATCAAAGTTCCAATAAGATTAAAGTGTAAATGTTTAAAGCTCTTGTTTAGTAATTTATATTTTTGAAAACTAGTAAAAAAATAATATTTTTCAACTTTTAGAAAAGTAATACCACTCCCTAAGGGAAACATACATAGGAAATGTGGTTAGTATAAACTTGTTCTGCACACGAATGCAATAGATATAAAAAACTAAATTAACTGCATGTGAATCTTAACTTTCCAAAAAAATGCTCAATATTTCCTTGATAGCTTCATGGTACATTATATAAAGGAACATATTGCACCAAAATTCTTATCCTGCTAAGCTCATCAGTTCCATTCAAGTGAACATATATGGAGAGAAAATAATGTCCATTGCACAGAATCTGTCATTGAAAGTTTGCTGCATTCAGATTCCTCATGCAAATTACAGTATTCTTTGTGCTGTCTCTAAAGTAGGTAAGTTGTAAGTGTACATGAGATATCAAACATTTTGTGCATGTGGTACATATGTGTGTAGGTGTATTCACATGCATGTGTACATGTGGAGGGTGGATGCACATGTAGACGTTGAAGCATCTTCCTGAATCATGTTACACTTTATTTATTGAGATAAAATCTCTCAGTGAACCAGCACCCACAGACTAGAGAATCCCCTGTCTCCTGAGTGTTGGGGTAACAGGTAGCCACAATGTCATAGGTTCTAGGGATCCAAACTACAGTTTTGATACTTTTATGGCAAGTACTTTATCCACTAAGCCAGCAGCTCTTACCCAGATGGTGACCTCCTTGGGGTCACATATCAGATATCCTGCATTTACCTTATGATTCATAACAGCAGGAAAGTTGCTGTTATGACGTAGCAATAAAATCATTTTATGGTTGGGGTCAGCACAGCATGTGGAGCCGTATTAAATAAAGCATCATGGCATTAAGAAGGTGGAGAACAGCAAAGCCCAAGTCTCCAGTCCAAGCCAGCACATACTTAGAGTAAAATGCATATAACAAGTGTTCATTATGCCTAGCGACCCATCACTAGGAAACAGAACATCCAAGATTCTTTTTAAAAACACCCTTGTTTTCTCCATCAATTGTTAAGATTTTTGTTTGGGTTGCCTGTCTATCTGTACTCAACCCTTAACACTTTGGAAATAGTGTATAAATCTAACGTGTTCCTCCTTGGAAAGAATGACACGGAGAATATACCAAGAACATTATGTCCAAATCAGTATTATTCTTCCCAACCTCAAATTGATAGCAAATCCTCTCTGTGATAAGAGTCTAGTATCCAAAATACACAAATACTTACGATGGAACAACAAATTTTTAAGTTGCAAAAGAAGCAGATAGACACTTGCAAAAAAAAAAAAAAAAAACACAAACGGCCAAGAAACTCAGGAAAGCGTCCAGATCCAGAATCCACTCAGTACTGGAAAAATACAAAACACAACCACAGTGGTATACTACTTCATACTTGTGAGAACGGCAACAATTTTTTAATGGAAAAATAAGTGTTGGTGAGGATGTTGGGAAAGCCAGAACCATACATCGCTGGTGGGGCCATGAAAAGGCACAGCCACTGTGGAAACTCTTCAGTTAAGTTAAATATAGAGTTACCAAGGGACCTAGCAATTACACTCTTAAGTACACACTCAAAAGGATGGAAAACTGGTCTAGACACTAGGAGTGTCAGGGCAGCTAAAAGATAGAGGCAACCTCACCATCCATTAATAAGTGAATGGATGCACAAAATATGGTCTTAGCTATGAAGCACCATGCAAGGTTCCATTCTAGATTGTTTGAAAAACCAACTGTGGAATATTAGCAAACCATTAAAAGAAGGCATGTACGTACTACAATATGGATGAGCCTGGTAAACATTATACCAGCTAAAAAAGGACCAATCATAAAAGACTACATATTATATAACTCCACTTCTCTCTTTATTTTTTATTTATTTATTTATTTATTTTGCTTTGTTTTTTGAGACAGGGTCTCTCTGTGTAGTCTTGGCTGTCCTGGACTCACTTTGTAGACCAGGCTGGCCTCGAACTCACAAGGATCCACCTGCCTCTGCCTCCTGAGTGCTGGGATTAAAGATGTGCGCCACCCCCCCCACCCCCTCCCCCACCCACCCCCAGCTTTAATTCCACTTCTAAGAAAAAGACCAAACAGGCAAATCTACAGACGTAGAAAACCCAGTGGCTGTTTAGGGCTGAAGTTATAAATCCCATCACCATCAGGGGTGATAAACCAAAGCTAGGCATTTTTTTATTTTATTTTATTTTATTTTACTTTATTTTATTTTATTTTATTTTACTTTATTTTATTTTATTTTATTTTATTTTGGTGTTTCAAGACAAGGTTTCTCTGTGTAACAGCCTTGGCTGTCCTGGACTCACTTTGTAGACCAGGCTGACCTCGAACTCACAGCGATCCGCCTGCCTCTGCCTCCCTGAGTGGAGAATATTCTTAAAGTAGTCGGATGACTATGCATATCTAAAGAATATACTGAAAACTGTTAACAATATTTTAAAAATCTCTCAATGGATGAATTCTTAGTTGCATGAATCATGTATCAGTGAGTGTCAGAATGCAGGATTTGCCCAACAGCCGCTGCTTTTGCTGACTTTTGCAAATAAGAATTCCCAAGAATGTTACTCATTCGACCCCTATCTCTAATAAAGAAAAAAAAGGTCTACATCACCACTGGTCTAGAGATGAGTTATGTAACACAATGCAAGACAACGCTTATTTGTGGTCACTGCTTTTCTTTTCTTTTCTTTTTTAAAATTGAACGACAACTAACAGTTCTAAGGGACACAGTCCATCCAGTGAGGAGCCCTTTCGCTGCCCATCACCACCGGATCCATCAGTACAGCTGCGGAGGCAAACGCTTTCCTCTCCTTCAGCACCCCTCTGGCAGGCAACAGATAACCATTTCTCTCCTGAATGAAAAAAAAAAAGTTCGACTACTTTATTTCTAGGTCCCCCTCGCCTCCAACAAAACCAGCCTTTTTTTAAGCCTTAGAAGGCTATCAGGGAATCTGAAGAAAGACTTTATCTAGACAATCCATATTTATGTGTGTTTTCAAACAATTCAGATGGAGGCCAGCCTACATTAAAAACAGTTTAACGAGGCAGAATGCTTCCCACCATCCACGCTCTGTGTTTACAGAACAGACTGCCACAGTTTGATGCCTTTTCCTGTCTTTCCTCTAATACAGGGCTTCTGTGTCCCCAGCCCACCCTCCCAGATGAGTGTGCAGCTATAAACAAGAATCTCATTTTTCCATGTCAACAATCTCTATTGATAACCTCATATTTTATGCATTCATTCCCAGTTGACTGTGCGCAGCCTCAAGTATGGTATTTAAGCCATGTGTGATACGCAGAGGAAAAATAGAATTTGGTTTTGCAGGCTTTTAGAGAGCCTGTTTCTGTAAAAGATCTGGACCGCTATTTTCACATTTTCCTTTAAATTTATTTAAAGTTAGAGAACTTCAAAATTCAGTAAAATTACATCTTTTTTTTTTCTGACTCTAAACTCCCAGTCTCGTATATAATACATGTAGAAATTGGCAGTTCTGAGAAAAAGCATTATGTCTCCATTTAAAGTGCTATAAATTAGAAGTGGGAAGGAAAGCTTATCAACTGAAGATCAATCCAACAAATTTAGCTCTCATAAAGGCTAAATCACATCTCCAAGGCTTGATGATAAATCTTTAGTGTCTGCCAGTTGTACAAGATCAGTAGTGAACCAACCATCTGGCTTACTCTGTTTATATCAATCTAAATAATGTGCATCCAAGTGCTTGATATTTTCACACTCAAAAGTGATGAGACCACTGCCAAGCAGCCTGCAGCATAACCTGATTTCCGGGAGAAGGGGTTCATTTTTGTTTTCTATAGCAAGTCAAGGTTTAAATGGAGAAGTGGGGGCAAGCTGGGTGTGATGGCACAGACCTTTAATCCCATGGCTCAAGAGGCAGAGAAGGTAAGTGGATATCTGTGAGTTCAAGGCCAGCCTGATCTACATAGTAAGTTTCAGGACAGCCAGAGCTACAAAGTGAGACCCTGTCCCAAAAGATTAAAAAAAGAAAGAAAGAATTTCAGGTTGCCAAGGTCACACAATGGTAAAAGGCATTTGCTGCACAATCCTGGAAATCCGAGTTCAATCCTGGAATCCATATAAAGGCAGAAGGACTGACTCTACAGAGTTATCCTCTGGTCTCCGTGGCACCTGCACACACCCTGCATACACACACACACACACACACACACACACACACACACACACACACACGCACGCACACATGATTTTTAAAAATATTATTACACTGAGTTGGAAAAAATTATGGACTCTAATCTATAAGTACAGCATTTGCTATACTTTACCCCACTACTGCCTAATTTTCCTCCCCCAAGCTCTGTCCTCTTTTGAATGGGATGCAGCAGAAAGCCCACTTTAGACGTACATGCTAGACTACAGAGATCTTGCAGACTGGGAGAAGTCCAAAGAGCATGGTCACCATCAGAGAGACTCCATCCAACAACTGATGGAAACAGATGCAGAGACCCACAGTCAAACAGCAAGAGAACTTGGTGAGTCCTGCTGAAGAAAGGGAGGAAGGATTCTAGGGACAGGAGGGGTCAAGGACACACAAGAAAACCCACAGAATCAACTAACCTGGACTTGGGGGGCTCACGGAGACTGAATGTTCAATCAGGGAGCCTGCATTGGGTCTAACCTAGGCCCTCTGAGTGGGTCTAACCGAGGCCCCCTGCATGGGTCTAACCTAGGCCCTCTGCATGTATATTAGCTGTGTAGCTTGTGTTTTTTGTGGGACTGTTAACAGGGGACATGGGACTGCTGACACTGATACTTTTGCCTGCTTTGGGGACCCTTTGCCTCCTACTGGGTTACCACCCAAGATTAATTTGAGGGGAGGTGCCTAGTCTTATTTCAACTTGATATGCCATGTCTGGTTGATGTCCAGAGGAGACCTGCCCCTTTTTCTGAAGGGAAATGGAGAAGAAGGGAGGGAAACTGCGGTCAGGATGTAATATATGAGAAAATAAATTAATAAAGAGAAGAACAGCAGCAGCAGCAGCAGCAGCAGCAGCACACTCTGTCCCTCCCCACACTGGGCTGGAAGAATGAATTTTTTGACGCTGATCCCTAGCTGTCCTGAAGGGGAAGCACCCAGTCCCCTGACTCTTTCCTCTCCACGCCCACTTTGCCCCACTCCACACCTCTTATAAGCTCCTAGCTGCCTCTCCCCTCCCTTTCCTCGCCCCCTGCAACCCCAGCCCTGAAACAATGGACCGTAGGCCATAAAGCAAATTGCATTTATATCACTTGAAATGAAAAATGAAACCATGGTTTTGACCTTGAAACATCTTTATAAATCAGTTCCCCCTTCTACCTCCCTTCCTCTCGGGTACCCTCCCCGGCTTCTGAAAGCAATGGTTTACTACAGAGCAACTGGTTTTTAGGCTGCAGTCCCCCGGCAAGATCAGCTAACTGTCGTGTCTTGCTAAGGTGCAGCCTGCTGGGGCCAGGCCCAGGCACATTCAAAAGGTCTGGAAGGAGTTCTTGAGAACTTGAATACGTAACAAATTCCCAAAGGATGCTGAGGCTGCAGGTCCAGTGAGCCATACCTAGAATCAGGAGACTACACACAGAACTACAGCTCCACTGTCCCTCCCTTCTGCCTGATGTGCTATCAGTGAGTCCAGAGTTTTATCAGAGGCAGTATGGCTGCCATTAACGGCATCACAGTTTGAATGTGAGAGGTTCCCAAAGGCTCACATGTGTGAACAGCTCCAGCCAATGATGCATTTTGGGAAAGGCTGTAGAACCCTTGGCCATGGAGTCTAGCTGGCAAATCCAAGCCACTAGGAACAGGCCTTGGAGGAGTGGCAGCCAGGCCTGGCTTCGAGCCCTTACCACATACTCTGCCATGTCACGCCCATTGCAACCAACTGAAACAGTAACAAATAAAATAAAATAAATTCCTCCTTCTTCAGGTTGCCTGTGTCAGGTAACTTGTCACAGTGATAAGAAATGTAACAAAAAACAAAACAAAAAACAAAAAACAAAAAAAACACAAAAATTTAAAAAACAAAAAAAAGAAAAAAAAACAAAACAACAACAACAAAAAGAAATGTAACAAATAAAAATAGAAAAGGCAGAGCAGACAAGTTGCTTTAGTTACTTTCCTTCTCTCCTGGCCTCCCAAGAAAACTCAGAGTAGAAGGATCAAGAAGAGGAAAGTGCAATTGTGGTGTAGGTCTGAAGGTTGGTTAGCCAGTCAGCTGGTGAGGTACCCCTTCTTGTCTTTGCTGTATTTGCATTGTCTCTCTTAACCTGCCCATGGTGCTCTTCACTGGTCCCTGGACTCAGACAGCACTAGAGATAGCTCCTGCTTGACTTTTGGCATGTCCTCCCATCTTAACCAGCTTTCTGTTGCTGCGGCAACAGAACCAACCTAGAAATCTTAGTTTTAGCTCACAGTTTTGGAGACTCTGATCCTTGTCTGATTGATGCCCATCGTCTTGGGCCAGTGGTGACCTATCATTGGAAGGAGCACACAGTAAAGGCGAGTCTTGCCCCTCATAGGCCGATGCTGAAAGAGAGCAGTGCTCAGCAACCCCCTTGGAAAGCACACCCCTCCCCAGTAACCTGACCCAAGACATCCCCATTAGGCTCCAACCTTTAATGTTCCCACTACCTTTCAATAGCGCCAGGCTAAGGATGATTGAAACGTTTCACCTACTGGCCTCTGACGGCCACTCCAGATCCAATACCCCCATTAGCTCTTAGCCGTCAATTTTCCCATATAAAACCGGGATAAACAATAGAAGCTATCAATAGTGCCAAATGGGGATTAGCTTTCTGCATGCACACTGACTGGCACAGTTAATGTTCACTTTCATCACAAATACCTGCGACATTTTCCTTTTCTCCCATAAGAATATTCAACACATTACATAGTACTCTACCTACCTGACAAAAATAGGTTCAGTCATTAACTTGAGCAATAATAATCAAGTAGCTCTCATACAGGAAATGTATAATATAGTTCAAATATTGAAATTACCATCTGTAAAGAACATGTTTAATATATTATTTTGATCTAGAAATATTGGAGTTTGTACACATTTACACTTGAGGGGAAAAAAATAACCTCCAAACCAGTTAAGAGGAAAACTGAGAGGGTTTTTTTAAAAAAAAAAAATAACAATATATTCTATATGAATAAGCTTTAAAATACAGAAAAATAAAAATAAAAAACAGAAACATTGGTAAGAAAGTCTGTGAATAGCAGGGGCTGATAAAATTCAGGACATTATTTTAGAGCATTCTAAAGACCACAAACCTACTTTCCCCCAAAACCATTACTTTATTTATCTGAATAAACAACAAAGGAAGAGATCCGTCGAGGTATTCCATTTTCAATTAACAAAGATGTCATGTCTAACCCACTATGTCTGTCAAAAAAAGCAATGGTCAGTTAGTAAAGACAGTGGCAATATTCAATCCCCCAGGCATGCATGACCAGCTCTCTCTTCTACCACCTGACAACGCCCCACACCCCATTCATCGAGTCTTACCTTCTAAATTGAAGGTACACAGGTGAGTGCCATACATGTGGAACTTTGTTTCTATCCTTCAAATGTCCTTGCTCCTCACCCTGACCCTGAGTTTAGTCTTTCACATTAAGGGCAACAGAACCACAAAACTATAGGAGCTGGGTTCAGGTTTGATGGAAATTGGGTCCGACTCCCAATTACACCGTGAAGAGCCAAAGCTGTAAAGTTCGAACACCGAGCTCAAAGCCAAGTGCTCCTGGCAGGAGTGAACACAAAGGCCTTCTTAACCCATACAACACATTTTTCTCTATACTCCAGACCTCCTCCACAATTAACTTCAAAGGATGGGGATGGGGCAAAGGGGGGGGGAGGGGGGGGGCACACGACACTACCAGATTTGGTCCTGATAGTTAGTGAAGGTAAATTTACCAGGAGCAGGTGTCAGAGAGCAAGGAAGGAAGGCTCAAGACTCCAAAATGCAGAACTGCCGAGAATGAAGAGGTTACACTGACCAATAAAAAGGGCCTATTAACCCCAAACCAGAAAGCCAGATGCTAAGAACTGTGCTTCCGAACTCTGACCGAGGCAGTATTTTTCTTTCCTCTTCCATAGAGGCTCTTGGGAAATCACAGTGCCCCAAACGTTTTTTACTGAAAAGAAATTTTAACTTTTAAAAATCCGAGCTTCTGTTTGGGGAAACAATACAATTTTATTATCAGTTCACTCCACTCCCAAACACCCTTTGTTGGTGTGGTTTTGTGGTTTTCTTGTTTTTTTCCTTCCAAACTGACCTGCTGTCTAGACCTGTAGCTTCTGTGAGGAAAGGACCTTTGAGGTAACTGTGGGAGTCGCCAGTTTGGCATGTCATTTAGCCCATTCTGTTTCCAGCATTTTTGATGGAGTTCCACCTGAATGGGCCTGCAGATGACCACTGTAGGCTCTGCTCAGATTTACCACCTCAGAGGCAACCTCCACACGACCTCTTCTGGCCACAGAAGTCAAGGAATGTGCATCCTCCCCTTAGCCAAGGCACATGAGCCAGCATCATTCCTAGGACCTGGGTGAGTGCTGGCCAAGCCCTGGCACTCAGAAGCCCGGATGAGAGGGCAGCGAGGTCACACTTCACTAAAATCTCTGTTTTCTCAGGTTCCAAGCCCTTCATTACTCAGCCCCAACCAAAAAGAAAAAATTAAAAAGTTCTGACTTGAGACATATGCCGAGCGGAAGTTCGACAGGTCACAGAAGGCAACACAGCTGACACCTCCCGCACACTCGCTGCAGTCCGCGGGATGCGCAGGTGCTGCCAAAGAACAAACCAGCCCTGGGACAGATTGGAGCCACCTGGGCCAACTCACAGAAGGCGGACCCACTGGACAGAATATCTAAAAGCCGGGCTAAGCCAACCCACGCAACCCAAAAAGGCCGGACACGATGTTAAGTCATTAACCATATCATAGAGTGGGCTGTCCACTCACCCCCAGGCCAGAGTATACATGCATTCACAAACATAAACGTATCTGCTCTGTCCCAGTTGGAGTGGAGATGCGGTGACAGGTTTATGAAGTCCTGGCTTAGGGTACCTGGTCCGCGCTCACCGTTGCTGCAGACAGCCAGGAGCGCCGGAGGAAGCAGGCTCTCCCAGCTGCCGCACGGAGGGATGCTCGTTGGCATCCCACCTGGGGAGCTTCCAGGACCACAGTGGCCGTGACAGCTTTAGATGTTCCCCACTTGTTACCCTTTTCCCCGGTCCCCAACTTTGTCAGGCTGGCGCCGCCCTTCCTTACCCAAATACTGCCGCAGGTCAAGCAGGAAGCGAGGGGGTCCCCCGCTGAGCTGGTAGAAGAGGGAGCCCAGACAGAAGATCAGCAGGGTAGCCATGCAGAAACCGTAGTCCCGGAGGGAGAAGCGCAGGAAAGGCAGCAGCGGGTTCCGGCGCTTGCAGCTGCCCAGGCACGGAGGGGCGCCCCCGACAGGGGCCCCATGGGGCCAGGGATCCGCGCCGGCGACGGGATGCTGCTGCTGTTTCTTCTTCATCGCCGGCTCCGCCGCCTCGCACAGCCCGCCCGGGCCAGGAAGAGGTCACCCATCCGCTGCCAGCCGGAGCGCCTGCCCGGCCGTCTGCACATGGAGGGGGACTCGCCGAGGGCAGGCGGGTGGGGGCGGGGAGGGGCCAAAGTTGCCAAGCTCAGGGCACTCTCCTCATCTTGGTCCCCACCGTCCGCTGCGGCCCCAAAGGGCCGGAGATGTCCCGGGCCCCGGCGTGGGGGTGGCGATAGCAGCCCGCGTCCGGTCCCGCGTCCCACTAGCAGCCCCGCACCCCAGGTCCCGCCGCGTCCCGGGCTCGCTCCCGGCTCGCCTCCAGCGCCAGCGTGGACCCCCCGGGCTTTGTGTGGGTCGCGGGCGGCGTGTTTGGTCCCGGTTCAGGCTAGGCTAGCTCAAGGCAGGGAGGATCGGGAGGCGGACACTACCCTCTCGCTCCACCTCCTTGACAGGGGCTTCCCTCCACTCCTCCCCTCCCCTTTCTCTCAGGCGCAAGCAGCCCGCTCTCTCCCCCCCTCCCTTTCCAACCTTGGGCTCTGTGCTGGGTTCGGTGTCACGTTACGGCTTCTGCTGGGGCGGGCGGGGGCGGAGGGAGCCGAGGATCAGCAACAAGGAAGAAAGTTTTTGGGTGTGTGTGTGGGTTTTTTTTTTTTTTGGTTTATTTTTTCTTTCCTCCATTCTCTGCAATCTAGTCTCAGTTCCTGCGCCACCAGCGACCTCTTGGGGCCCAGTGACTTCCCTCTTGTAAACAGATGCGTGCTGGACGATTTGACCACGTTTGCCTTTTTATTTAGGGAACTTGATTCTCTTTTTATATCCCAAGCAACCCATGTACCAAAGGCCGCTAAAGGGTACTGGGATATAGGTTCAAGATCTAGCCCGGATGGTAAAAGGACTAGCTGTAAGAGTCATAATTAAACATGTTCCGCAGGGCCAGGCAGAGCTCCTGCACACCCCTGGTTGAGAATTGGAGAGCATTTTTTTCCCCCTTGTCCTCCTGGTCCTCCAAACACTCCACTGAGAACAAGGGTACACAGGCGACTGGAGGTAGTCCTTCTAGCAGTTAAGAAAGGGGGAAGCTGTGCACTCTCAGGTACCTGTTTCACTGCTGTCTTTCTTCTCACCGCTGGGAAGTTTCTAGAACTGAGAAAGCCAGTGGAGCTTCCCAGACAGGGACCAGCTAACAAGGCTGGTGATATTTGACCGCGCTGCTCTCTATCGGGCACACTTAATTGTTTTGTTGTTGTTTTGTTTTGTTTTTATTAATCGCCAGGTACAGAAGTGATCTAGCCCGAGAGTTACATTGTATTTCCAGTGCCCTAGATTGCTTTTCTGTTGCTGTGCTGAACATCATGGCCCAAAATACTATGGAGAGAGAGGGGTGCTTTTAGCTTGCCAACTACAGTCCATTAGGGCGGGGAGCAGAGGCAGGAGGGACCTAGAGGCAGGATCTGAAGTAGAAAGCACGGACCGCTGCTTACCGGCTGCCAGGCTCACCTGCAGCTACCTTTCTTAAATAGTTTAGGACCACCTGCTTAGGGATGGTTCTGCCTGCTGTGGCCAGACCCTCCTACATGATTAACTAGCAATCAAGAAGGAAAAAAAAATCCCTAGACATGCACACAGGGCAATCTGTTGGAGGCAATTCCTCAATAATTGTTTCCTTTTCCCAGGTATGTCAAGTGGGCGAAACTGCCATTCAGTGGCATAAGCTGGTAGAACTCTGAAGAAATGGGATATATTAACCACTGCGGGGTGGCGCCTGCCAAGTGGGGTTTTCTTCATGGTTTGCTGGGATTAGAGATAGGCCGTTTAGCTCAAGCCAGGTGTTTCTGATGCCTCTTATCGCTGATTCCCAACTCATTCTAAATATTCCAGCAATGGGGGGGGGGGGCGCATACCTCATAACTCCAGAACTGTACCCCTGAAAACCTCGAAAGCCTTGTGCATCTGGTGAATGTTTCACGGAAAATGGAGGGAGGGGATCGTGGGAGCTAGACCTCACAATGCAAGGACAATACGTGTGCTGGTTAGTTTTTAATGGCAACACGGCACAACCTAGAGTCACATGACAGAACCCCACTGAAGAACTGCCTAGACTGGATTAGCCTGTGAGAATATCCATGGGGGGGGGGTTGTTTTAAATATGAAATATGAACCTGGGTGTTGGTAGGTGGGTGATGGCGTCATAGGTTGCTAGGCAGACTGGGGAAGGATACTAACAGATTGTCAGTTATCATTTAATGTGGGAAGGTCCAGCCCACCCTGAATAGCACCGTTCTCTGGGCGGACAGTTCTGAACTGTATAAAAGGGTTAGCTGAGCCTGGGCCCTGTGGCCCTTCTTTGGCTGTGAAGTGAGGTCACTGGTCAGGAATAACACTATGTATGGAGGTAGCAAACAGGCCTGTCTTGGAGTTCCTGCCTTGACTCCCTTCAATGAGGAAATGGGAACCCTCCATAGAGTTAATTTCGGGTTAAGTTATTTGTCACAGCAACAGGCATGAGAACAGAATGGATTTGACTTGCCTATCAATATGGACTTCTGTTGACGATTTAGAGCATAGGTGAAGACACCAGACACCACAACCGGAGAGTTTGTGAGGCGGGCAGCGCCACACACGCACAGCTCTACTCTCATGGAGTCACTCCCGCACATGCACAGAGTGTCCCCTGTCTTACATTGTCCTGGTCGCTTTCTAAGGTCTAGAGAGCTGATTGGGACTCCACGCAGAAAAGAGTCCCTTTGTTTGTCATAGGAACTCCCAACTAGAGTGTTCATGGCCTGCTTCCCGTTTGTTCCATGAATGGGAGATTTATCGGGATTAATGTGCACACTTTAGAAATGTGACTGTCCCTTAGAGAATTAAGCCCATCAGTCATTGCTCATTAGGGTGAATTACTTTAATGAGTGGCCCAGAATAGACTCCCAATTAATAATTTCTGAGCTGCTAAAAAAGAGCCAGGATACGGGAGTTGCCAAGCGATCTTTATAACGTTGTAGAGATCTCCACAGGCAAACTGGCCCTCGAGCAGAGCCTGGTCCTGTGGTTTAACGTTCATCATGTATAAGGACGTGTGTAAGACCCTCTGTGTGTGTGATCCCACCCCAGTTTCTGGAGCTGGCTTTCAGTACTCTGTGGGAAAATGTCCTCTTGCCTAGGGAATCTGGTTGGGAAGGAGACGTGACAAACAAACAACGGGCAGCTGTGTGGGACCAGCAAGGTAGCTCAGTGGTAGAGCCCTTGTCTAGCATTCACACAATGCCCTGAGTTCACTTTCCGGTATAGAAGAGGTAAAGCCTGACATAGAGAATGATAGTGGGGAACTGGGGAGATGGCTCCATCAGTAAAGTGTCTGCCTTGCAAGCATGAGGACCTAAGTTCAATCCCCAGAGCCCACATAATAGAAGTTGGACATGGCAGCGTGTGTTCATAAGCCCGTTGCTGGGGAGGTAGAGACATGTGGCTCTCTGGGGCTGGCTGGAAGCTAGCTCCATCTACTTGTTGAGTTCCAGACCAACTAAAGACCCTGTCTCAAAAACAAAAACAAAACAAAACATAAAAACGAGAGAAACACACAAAGGTAAACGGTGCCTGAAGAACAACACAGAAGCTGTCTTTTGGCCTCTAAA